>NC_081344.1:14873410-15025607 GCF_029784015.1 Lycium ferocissimum
TCGAGTTGAATAAGTGGGATAGAACCCTCGGGGGAATACAACTTATGTGTTTGTCATCATCGAAAGGGGAAAATTGATAAGCCATGCTACCTTATATTTTGGTATTTTGATGACTCGACAAACCTCATCGATAGAACCGGTTATTTATGATAGAAAGACCAAGTCTCCTGAAGTGTCGTACAGTCAACTCTACACCGTAAAGCGCTGCCATCAGACTTGCAAGACAACAAAGCAACATATAATAGCAGAGTTGCTTTACGGGTTTCCACCTTCACTCTTTCTCTACATATTCAAACATCATGCTAAAGTGAAGATTTGATTCTTGCAAAATCCAAAATTGTTCGATCCAAGGCAAGTCTCCACACATCAAGGTATGCTCAAGAACAAAGCTTCAACAAATCCAAGGACCTGTTCTTCTACAACTGAAGCTGTGTTAAGTCCTAAGAGTGTTAAGTTTATGTTCGTTTGTTCTTAAGCTTGTAAACCTACTCTTCTCAAAAGAAAACTGTTGTAGGTACTCTGAATTCTTAGTAGTTTTGTATAGGTAGTTTACCTTCATTATATTGGGTGTTACCCTTGGCTAGAGTTAGTCAAGGTGTATTAGTGTGTTTGGGCCGAGGTAGTCAAACAAAGGTTGAACGCTCAAAGGCTGCTTGTAGGGAAGCGAATCTTATGCGTTTGAGTTGCATACTGTGCTAGTGGTTGGGTCAGGGTTATTAGTGGCTTGGCCGTAGGTAGCCAAGAGTTCCTTACAAGACTGCCTACTATAAGGGTTGAGGGATTATGGGAGTTAATTCCTAGATTGCAAGAGTTGTAGTTTGAAGTCGCTCGGTGTAATGGAGTTGAAATCCTATGTGATAGGTTGTGATTTTTAATCCCTCGAGCAAGGATTTTTCCATGGTAATATCCTGTGTTATTTATTTACTTCACTGTATCAGGGAACTGGTAAACAATCAGGTCCCTCATATATTGTTTGGTGGATGCACAACCTTTATCACTTAGTTTTATTAATAGTGTATGACTTCACACCTCTTCCTCCCCCCCTTTTTCCTTATATATTCATCTTCCGTGTGCCTTTCCCGTGAGACAAACTATTTCTCGGAGAGTCCCCACTCGAAAAATTATCCTGTCGAACATTGTCAATGTTGCTTCTTCCATTCGAAAGCGTAAGCCAAACGATGCGTCAACCTCCCCGATGGGAATTGGCTCTAGAGTTCAGACCCGACGCCAGCTCATGGAAGCGTAGTGCAAAGAACAACGAGATGCTCAACCCAAAGGGTCTTTATTGATGATGATGACGAGCACCATGTTGTCCCCAGGACCCTTTACCTGATGGTTCCAGTAAAGCATCTGTCCTACTGAATTGTGTCCAGGGAGCAGAGCCCTGCTGCTCCCGATCCAGCGAACCATTGCGAGAGGAGCTTCGTTCCATAGGTTGAAGCTGGAACTTCGAGCTCGTCCCACATCCAAAACCTCCGGTTGTGCGTTTGGAATGCTCACTGGCTCACTTGGCCAATCTGTTCCTGCAGGTATTCATTCTATCTTCTTTGTAAACTCCCTTGGAAGTCCCCGATATTATTGGTTGAACCCCTTATCTTTCTTTCGGATGCATTGTATTCATGGCCGCTTTCATTCTTGCCGAACTTGCTCGATCAATTGCTCCTTCCCGTGAGAAATGAAGCTCCAGAAGATAATGATCGTTTAAGGGCTGAAGTTGATATTCGTAAGCTGAAATTCGAGATTCTCGATTCTCTCCGTGCTTCTTTGAGAATGCGCTTATAAGATGCGGCTAATTCTTCAAAGGACCGGGAGAGTTCTCTTATTTTGACTTCCTCATATGTAGGTCTTCAGAATAAAGCTACCAGGTTTGAGGATGATTTGAACAACATCTAGGGCCAAATTTTTAGTGTTGAGTTTTCCCGAGACCGCCTTCGTGCTTGATGCAAAAATTATGACTTCGTCGTGATTTAGCCATTCTAAAAACTCAGAGGGATACATTCGAAGAGGCAAGCGCTCCTGATTTTGATCTTCCTACGTCGCTGCTTGAAGCAGAAATCGACTTGGAGGCTGCAGAGATGGCTCTCGAGGAAATCTATGATCTTGAAGTGGACAGACCGGGGAGTGAAGATTTCGGGTCACCACCTGCTGCTGGAGTTGCTCCGGACACTTAGCCCTCATACTTTCCCTCAATGGAATATGAAGGCGAAGCTGTTGGGCAGCAACCAAAAAAGCTTAGATGCTCTTCTTGACATGTCTACTGATGGACTTGCCAAGTTGTTCCCTACTTATCCTCGCATAAGGTTCCAGAGGGGTTTGAAGAGGAAACTCGTAGGCTAACTCTACCGTAACCATATAGGCATTGCTTTTACTGTAGAAAGAGTTTTTACTGCAATTTTGATGAGAACAATAGATGCTTTGAATGACGAATGGTTTGAGACTAGTGACCTACTATACATTATAACCCTTTCGGTTTTTGTACTTTCTTTAGGTTTTTGTCGTACCTCTCTAATTTCTCAATGTGTACTCTTTGACTTCGAATTTGATAAATGTGATTCTTCATCCCACTTCATCATTATAATTTCGAAAACAATTCCTTATTCTAATGTAAAAATAAAGATACGCAAATAATCAAAGCTTACTCGGATGCATTGTACCCGAACTTAGCTTTTAATCTTCTGTTCACTCGGACTCCTTTTCTTTTCAAGGCAAATGGACTCTTCCATTTTACTTTGAAAACGACATACATGTGCGAATTATGCACACCTTTAGTGCATTTGGATAAATAACTTCCGCGTTTGTTTCCTTTCTTTTTCTTTTTTACTCTGGTTATCTTATTATCATCCGAGTTAAACACCTCCAAATGGATAATAACCACTTGTTAAGGTTCACTTTTATGCAGGCACGTAAAAGCTACAAAGAGGTTGTTGGTGCTCTAATTGAATTTTAGATAGAGTCGCCACCTAATTTATTAAAGGAAAACTAGGAAAACGGGGTTTAAAGGGGTTTATCAAACAAGAGAAAAATCTTTTTGGACCAAAGTTCAAGGTAAGAGTTTTGGTGATCCCCTAGGGAAGGTTTCACGCACCCTAGTATTAAAGATCCGTAGAATACGGTTGACCTACGAACTTCAATGTGTAGTTGTTGTAATTATTTGCTTTAGAAAAGGGGGTTTTGGGTTTTAAAAAATCCACGTAAGCGTTTAACTCACTTTATTGCCGGACTAAGACACACTCGAGATTTCTCCTAAGTAGAGTCGCTACTGTTTTAGTCCTAATAAAATGAGTTTAGTACCTACGGGTTTTATTATACATATATAGAAAATATGGAGTATATATCCGATTTTATACGTATATATATATACATATAAAGAAAAAATACGAGTTTTATTACTTAAGTCCAATTTCATCATTGAAGCCCATAATATGTCAAAGTATTCCAGCCCAGATCCGTTTTCCCTCAAAACTGGCCCAACAAGTTCTCTTTTACTTTTTTGGTCCAAAAATAAGTTCTGGACTTCGAACCCCAAAGTAGTCTTATTTTTTTTCTCAGAATTCTATCAAGTCCAGATTCCAGTTCTTGAATTTGACCAAATCAGCCCAAGTCCAAAAATTGTTCTTTGGGTATTAAAAAAAGATGCAAATTTCTGAAGTTAACTTGTCCAAATTCAGTTCAATTTTAATAGCAATATTGAGCAGCTTATTGTTTTTCCTTTAACAAGGGTCCAAGGTCCAAAGACTGTTACTAATCATTTTGAAAAGTTGTTTTGCCTTATCCAATTTCAAAATTAATCAAAATCTCATTTTTATTCATATACCTAGCCGTAGTCTTAACCCATTCTAAAACTCAAAAATCGGGCTTAAGTTCTAATTTCAAAGTAGTTACTGTCCGAGTTTTAAAACGATTTGGCAACCTCCTAGAATACTAAATATTTCCTAAGTTCTACATCCACAAGGTTCCAATAATCATCAAGTGTTCTAAAAATACATAAAGAATCAAATAAGAAGGGAGTTAGGTTGGTGGGCCTACCTAAGCCCACCCGTTACTATTTTCACCCATAGTTGGGCCTTCACCATTTTCACCCATGGTTGAGCCTTCAATATATTAGCTTCCCTTACTTTTTATCACGCGGACTCGATGAAATAAGATAGTTGGGCCTCTGGCCCAACAAGTTTATGCAGGAATATGACCAAAATGGCCCGAGTAGGAATCACATAAGCATGGAAAAGGATAAGGATTAGTAACTAATCTAAGTACTTAAACATCATATAATTTCATAATTAAACGAGATAAAATATGCAAATCAAGCAAACACATAAAACAAATGATATAAAATGAACAAGCCTTAGCTTGATAATGCAAAAAGAATTCGAGGCCCAAATAAGTTATTACAGCGGAAATGAACGGACTGCACTGAGTATGTATTAGATTTAACACATAGCAGAGGCCCAATAGGTATGAAGAATGAAACAAGCCTATAAGTCAACAAAACCCAACAGCAGCCTATACTAATTAGAGTGATACACTTCATATATACTCAGCATACCAACCTATATACACTGGGTGTATATAGAGTTGAATATACTCTGTATATCTGAGTATATCCCCTTTGTATACCACCAAGAACCAATCATACAAAAGCAAACAATCAAAGAAATATGCTAAGACCTTAGATGTTTGAAGTTTCACTTAGATACAGTTAAGTAAAATCAAGGAAGGGATAATATACAAGACAAATACCCACAGTATACATGATATACACAGATTTCTAGTTCTTTTTAATCACTTGGAGGGTCCCATAGGACATGGATTCCTATGAGGGAACCCCACCAACCTAGGATAAAAGATTTAGAGTGAGTTAGCTAGATACTCAAAGTCCTCTTCCCTTCTCCTTGGGTCCTAGGTAAGTCACACTCATATTCAACCATACCCTAAGTGAAAACCTCCCATTAACTTAGTCTTTTAACACTTGAAAACCATATACCAAGCTAAGATGAAAATAAATACTTTAAGCCAATTGAAATCATCTAAAATACATACTCTCCACAAAATATCCGACATCATGGACATCTCGACAAATCAAATATACGCAGTTAGGCCCCGACATACCCATAATCATACATATCTGCATTTGTTCTAAAAGAACTTGTAGTCATGTACATTGACTTAATACACAAAAAGACGAGATGAAAAGAAACCGTATCCACTTCTAGATAGACATGGGTAAATCAAATATATGCATGATTCAAGGACGGTAATCATATGAACATGCATTTGTTATTTCTTTCGAGATACTAACAAGACACTGACAATCCCATTATTCACATAAAGTCTTCTTTAGGACAAACATTATACGACTTAGAAGGGATATACACTCACCTTAGTCCATACTACCTGAAAGTCATGTATTGTTAAGTAGGCATGAACGAGGTGTTGGATTTAATATATCCAAGCTTGGCAAAAATGGCCATACATCACACATTTAGCATGTTTTTATCAATATGGGACTTTAAACACTATTATAAGTTCACAGATCATTAGTACAAGTTCACAGATACTGAGACAAGATTCAAAATCATTTAAACCCTTTTAAAATACAATTTCTGAGACTTGTGACATTAAAACAACAACAAACCAAATGGCACAATCCTCAGGGTTTGAAACAGAGTTATCAAAGGAGCATACAAAGGTCTTGGTCACTTATTAAGTCAAGTAGTATGTCACAGGCTAAAAGCATAGACCTCATAGTTTGAACGCTGGGTCATAAAAGGGGACATGCAAATGTCTGGTTCATCTTTTAAATAAAAAAAAATGTCATTTTGGTCTCAACGGACACAGTTTTAGGTCCAATGAACATAGAGGTTATATACTACTATCCATAACATATTTCTGGAGAACTTGTAAACATGTGACTCAAACAACACATCGTGGAAGACAAGCTAATATATCAAAAATATAGGTCACAAGTGACTCTGACTTAACTTTAAGCAAATATAGACATGCCTCAAATACCAATATAAGTCTACATGTCAATTTACATCAGAGAGGGATTAAACATACTAGTCATGCTGTCACTCCAAAGGAATTCATGAACATGCTCGTATATGCATTCAGATCAGAGTATGGCAAATCCTAACATAATATAAGGAGCTTAACTACATCAATATGCTTGGCAGGCTTCTAAATCCAAAGTCAAGTTCAACACTTATCACAGAAAGCATAGCAATGGATCATACAAACTTACATTTAGATAATAGCAAAGCTAAACATGATCTTCGATTATTTAATTGAAACATATAGATATAGCATTAGTTCTTATTAGACATTAACCAAAAACAGGACATGGAACAATAGTTTAACATCTTAGACATGATCCAATTTAATAGAACAAACAACATGATCCATAACAGGCTAAGCACTTAACATTAATGCACTTAAACCCTTTTTATTTGTCCTTTTTACATTTTTATCACACCATAGGACTATATATAACATAATAATGAACTAACAGTACTACAAATAGGACTGTATCACATGCTCAGATGATAAAAGGAACAAAGACTAGGCTAAATACGTGCAACAGGATTTTAGGTTAACAGTGCCTAAATCATGCCATTACTACTATACTAATCAACTAAAACTAACTAAACCACATATAAAGCATGCTTAACTAAAACAAACTAAGCTAAAATAACATATAAAACATACTTAACTGGGACCAACTAAGCTAAACTAACACATAATCAACATAGATAACTTAAAACCAGAAAAGATGCTAAGAAAATAAAAGGGAATTACCTTTCTTGTGTGTAGCCTTTGAATCGAGACTTGAACTTCGAGATCCTTTGCGCTCCTCAAACCCCAACTCGAATAAAAAAAACCACACAAATAACAAACAAAAAGCTTTAAAATTTTAAACTAACTCAAACTCTTAAAGTTTCGAAGCAAGTTGCTCAGAAACTTAGATATTTCGAGTATGTGTGAATATATATTAATATTCAGTGTGTAGGTCTCTTAAACAATGAGAATTGAGGCTCTATTTATAGAACCCCCAAACCCTAATTTTGATTTCGATGTGGGACAATTCTAATTTTTGAGAATTCGTTCCTCACACAACAATCAAGGGCTGAGATTGAGTGAAACAAAGATCTAACCCAAAAGTGATCGATCCATAAGGTTTTTCAAGAACCAATCAAAATTCACGACTTCAAACAAGTGCAAACAAAACCCATTAAGATTTTACAGAGTTTTGACCGTTTAATACTCATAAAAGTAAAAGAAATAGAGAAAAGGGAAGAATTGTATGGTGTTTGGGTTGTGTTTGGTGAGAAACGGAGGAAGCAATTAATGCTTTGCCTCATACGGTCACACAGACATGAAAAAAGAATGGTTTAACTGAAAATTTTCCATAAAGGCAATGATAACGAGGAGAGAGAGAGGGGAAGGTTGAGGCGGCTAGGGTTAGGTCATTTGGTATGAATAATGAGAAGAGCAGGGGTATTACCCCCCTCTTTAATTAGTAACTGGGCCGGGTCGGTCTTATTTGGACTGGGCCTGGTCCGGTTTTAAAAAGGAAATAAGGGGCATGTGTATAGGTATATACTTATATACATGATATACATGTATATTTGTGTATACCTGCGTATATACGTCAACATAAGTTCAGTAAATGACCATAATTAAGTAAACCCATTAATTAAACCCCCTTAATTACGGTAAAAACATAAATTTAATAACCACTTAAACAATTAACAAAACGGTTAGTTATGCAAAATGGATTCAAATTGCAAATATGGCCTTAATTGACTCTAAACCATGAAGTAGGTTATTTCAATTACAGCCATAACCAGCATAATTAAACAATTAAAGACTAGTTTTATACCAATAGCCTTAACTAGACTTAAACCATGAAATTGGTCGTTCTAATTATGGCCATATTTATCTTAATCAAACAATCAAGGGAGAGTTTTGGAATAATGACCTCAATTGACTAGAACCATCGAATTGGCTTTTCAATTAGAGACAAAATTAAACAATAATTGATCATTTCAATTGTAGCTACTATTAACTACATAATAAACAATTTTATGGAATTAAACACTCAATTAATTATGATAAATTCTAATAAATTGAATGTGAAAAACTAAGAATTGAGGGGTAAAATGATTAATTCATTTAATTAATCAAATTCTTTGAATCAACAGAGTAAAATACTTGCTAATTAATTTCTGATAATTTTTAAATTATTCCCTTGGTTAAATTTAGCAAATATATCATAATTGTTGCAAAAAATATGTAAATTAATTTCTAAATGATTTATAATATTATAGAAATTGTTTTACCAAATAAGAATGGTAAAAAATTATCTAAATAATTTTATAAAATCATTTTGACTTCTAAAAAAATACATATTTCACTCTGTTTAATATCCAAGGACTCTGGATAATCAAAATAAATTGTGGGAGGTTAAAAATTAGGTGTCAACACCACCTCAGGTTTAAATGTCACTGCACTTAATTTTCTTGGGTTTAAACACCTCCAAATTTGATTGTCTTGGATTTAAACACCTCTGAATTTGATTTTCTTGGGTTTGTATACCCCTAAATTTGACTTTCTCGAGTTTATATACCCCTAAATTTGATTTGTCGGGCGGCAATGATACTTCCGACTTAGTTTTTCATAAATAAGGTCTTATAATTATGCTGATGAATTAGATGTCTCTAATTCATTTGGGCATTATTTGCTTAAGTGCAAACTTATAATTTGTGTATAATTCAAGTATGCATAACTCTTAATCACATTTTTTTTGGAGATAAAAAGTATATTTGACTGATACATTTATCTTTTATTGCAACACCAAACTTTTAGGAAATAAATCCATCAAACTTATACTGTTTTTTGATTGGCCAACTTATAGATTGGCTAACAGTTACCTAAGAAAATTGTATCAATCTTTTGATTTAAAGGCTTTGACTTCTTATGATATTTCCTTTGTCAGTCCCCAGTATCTCACCTTGATTCCTCTTCTCGAAAATCATTCTTGATTTCCAGCTGCCTCCGTTGCTTGATCAATCCATTTTATTCGAGGTAACACGTTTTTTGATGCCTCATTAAAAACCTTGCCGAAAAAACCCTTTCCTTGTTTTCAAGGATAAAAACCGGCCGAATGGAAAAAGAGTGCAACACGTGTTTTCTAAGTTCTCCCGGTAATTTTGTTATCTTCCCTTGCTTCTGAACTCATTTCTTGCTGGGATCCGTTTTTCCTTTTGATGCTGCAATAAGTGTTGAAATTTTCTTAGAAAAAACATTCAAAGAATTTAAAACTTATCTCGGATGATTTTGACTTTCAATCATTTGGTACGAATTTCTTCCTTGTAATCTTATCTGGTTAAATACTCATTTGCTCATTCTTCTGCTTATTCTTCTATATTCATTGTAAGTTTTTTTTTTCTTTTTGCAAATCCTCCTTGTCTATGCTACTACGTATATTCCATTCGTCGAAATTTTCACCGGGACGACCTCTACTCCCACTTGCGTTTGAAATTCTAACCTTCTGAGTGGAGCTGCGATCACGACGTTTGTATCTTGAGTCTAAGGTCTCCCAAAGATAAGCTTGAAATCTATAACTCCATTTATCATTTGAAACTTTGTATTCCTTTCTCCGCTCCCGGTGACAACTAGCAATTCTACAACTCTTTTCTCAATTTCTCTGAGTAGTTCTATTTCACCCATTATTGCTAGCTATACTATGACTCCCCCATTGAATAATCACTTCTCAGAATAACTGCAACTCTAAAAACTACGCATGTATTAACCGAAGTAGAAATCACCAAATCATTGGGTTGGGATGAGATTTCACTTTTGTTGCCAACCGACACAACTTTCTTTCATTTACAATCAAGAGTTCCACGAACTCCTGTCACCTTATCATTTCTACCCGGAGGAATTTCCTTGGCTTTCTCGGGCTCATCAATTATCGTGTTGATAACATGACATGGTTCTGTCTAAAGCTCCTGCTTGACCAAATCCATATTCTTTCCATAGTTATCTTTGGCCCTATCACTTAAGAATTCTCTTAAGTGACCATTTTTTAACAACCATGCAACTTCGTCCCTGAGGTGCCTGTAGTCAGTGGTCCAGTGACCATGGGTTCCATGTTAATTACAAAATAAGCTCATATCCCTTCTGACTTGGATCTGACCTCATTGGTCGTGGCCGCTTCGCACGATTAATCTTACTTATAGCTGTGACTAACTCCACTAAATCAACATTGAAATTATATTTCAACAACCTTGAATTTTTAATATTATTTGTAACTGAATCCACTGTTGTAGATTTGGACTGCAATCTCCGTCTATTTTGGTTTGAATCGGTCTTTTTGTCAGAATTTGGCCTCTCATATTGATTATTTCGGTTTCGTTCTAGTCTTGAACGGGATCTCTCTTGTTAGCCATACGGTTGATACCTTTCTTTCCTAAATTTGAAATCGTGATCAGCATTCATTCTTGGTCTGTCATAGTTCCGACTCCGGCCAGTTGATCCAGCCGGCAATCCGAACTAATCATCTTTCACACGAATTTTTAATTCATACCTATGATGAACATCCGCCTATGTTGTAGCGGGGAATTCCAATAGGCTTTCTTTTGATTTCAACCAGGCGTTCGAGCTTCTAGGATTTAATCCCTTGGTAAATGCCTCTGCTGCCTATTCATCCGGGACAGCTGGCAGTAGCATCCGTTCCTTTTGAAACCTTATAACAAACTTACGAAGAAATTCAGTATCGCCCTGGGTAATCTTGAAGATATCTACCTTTCTTGCTGACACCTTCTTTGCCCCGGCATATGCTTTGATAAAAGCTTCTATAAGCATTTTGATGGAGTGAATCGAGTGCTTCGAAAGCCGTGAATACCAAGTCATTACCCTTTTGGACAATGATTTACCAAACTTCTTGAGAAGAACATATTTAACCTCGTCTTACTGCATATCATTCCCTTCAACGTCACATGTGTAGGCGATCACATGTTCTTGTGGATCTGTGGTCCCATCATATTTGGGTAGATCCGGTATTTTGAACCTCTTCGGGATTAATTTAGGCACTGTACTTGGTGGGTACGGCAACTGCACATATCTCTTCGCATCCGGTCCCTTCAATACTAGAGGGGCTTCTGGAATTTTAATTCGGGAATTAAACGCTTAAATTCTTTTTCATTCTTTTCTAGTCGATTGGAAAGGACCTCCAAGTATTGCATAATGTCTTTGTCATCTTGTGTTTTACTGCTTCTTTCTCCTTGCTCAGCATTCATATTGGGTGAGTTTGTTCCAACATTATTTCTTCGTACTTGCAAATCAACAATTGTCTTTTGTTGCTTTTCCAGTAGGTCCAAGATCTTTTCTAACCCTGGATTTGCAGCCGCTACTTCTCCTTCGTGCTCATGATTAGGAGTTAAATTGTTTCTCGTATGCTTGGATCCATGAGGAGAAATCTGAGCTTGATGATTCCCCACCTTGGCTTCTCCTGTTGCTGGATCTCATTCTTGTGCATTAGTAGTGTTCAATACTCCATCAACTTGTTTTCCAGTGTTCGTCATTGTTAAAAACTACCTGGTGACAGAGATTAACAAGTGATGAGTAAAGTAATTAGAGCAACAAAACAATATCACTATTATCCTTAGCCCCACGATGGGCGCCAAAATGTTTACTCTAAAAAAGAGTACAATTAAATTTATTTGTGGTCTAAAGGATATGTTATTTGATTTGTTATAAACCATGAATAATAAGGCTAATAATGACTAGAGAAATCGAATGAATAGATTAGTAAGGAATTATAAAGCGATAATGAATTAAATAAGCCCGGGCTTTGTTGATCCTTGAAGAGAATCCTTTGATAGGTTTTCCTCCAATGGAACAGTTATGTGCTTTGGCCTTGCAGATTTAATGTTAACCCCGTACAAAAGAATGATAAGGTAAGATTAATTGCTAAAGATTGAATAGTATGAATGTGTATAAGTAGTTGTTATTCGATGATGCTTCTTGGTGGCCTTTAGGCTCCTTTTATAGTACAAATACATCAACACTTAGGCCATGATTAAATTCTAATAATGAGTAATAATAGATAATAAATGTTGTTTTAATTCTAAATCGTAACGTCTGCTTCAAACCCGGACCGGTCACACAACGTTCAACCTTCATTCATGACCCGAGACAACTGCCTAGGTTGGTTTGCTCCGGGTTTATTCGGGGTCCTTCATTCCAATTAATTTAAACGACTAAGTAGCATTTCACCTTCAACTGACACGTGTTCTTTTCTCGTTATGCCATGTGTCAAGCTATATTTTATCATGTATACACTAGTGAACTCTGTAAACAAAATAAAATCTTACATATCTTTATTTTTGCACAAATATATTTAAAAATGATAGATTCAACGATGTATATTTTTTTATTTCATCTTCATATGCAATGACAATTTATCCAATGTGTATTTATTCTTTTTCTGGGTCAAATATGTAAAAAATAACTTGGGTGAAACTCCATCTTGTGTAGTCAAACAAAAAAACTAGCATAAACAATGGAGTTCGAAACATAGCTTTCATAAATTTGACCAGAAAATATGGCCAAGAAAATAATGAATTTTAAAATGTAAAAAAGTATATTTTATTATTTAAAATGTCACATGGATAAAAAGACATCTATTAGTAGTGAGTGCAAAAAGCTACCAAATAGCGAAGTATATGAGAGTAATTAGGACTAAAGGTAGTTTAGGTGTTCACTGAACAAAGAGTATCAGGTTTCGGGGGAGTCCCAATGTATTATTGTTACATACCAATCCTTTTTTTTGAGTATTTGAATCTCATTTCTTGATTTGAGACTTTATGTAGGTCCATATAGTGTTTTAGGACTCGTCGGGATAGTTCGGTTGGGACTTGAAGGGCTCGAGTGAGTTTCGGGCAAGAAATTATATTTTAGCATGTGGTAAATTTTATTTTCCTGGTGCAGCCAAATTTGCGAAAATGATCGAGGCTAGCCACACATTTGCGAAGTGAATATCACATTTGTGATTCTATCCATTTTGAGGGTCAACCGCAATTACGACGTTGACTATGTCGATTGCGACAATAATTGGGGTATAAAAGTGGTTGTTTAAGGGATTTTCAACATTCTAACACAATTTTGGACAACCTAAACTACACATTGGAAGGAGAGTCGACTTGAAATCATCATACAACATCAAGGGTAATGATTCTACATCAATTTCTAGTAATTATTATGAATCTACGCTAGATTTATCACCTAAATTGTGAATAAGAAGGTAGAAATTGGGTGATTTTATCATAGGTTTAAAAGAGTGAAATTTGGGGTTTGAATGTTGCTTTGAGCTCGGATTAAAAATCTAGTGATAAATTTTTGACTTGTAAGGTTATGAGTAATCTAGAAATATAATAATTTATTTTGGGGTTTGACCATAAGAATCAAAGTTGATTTCTTAGGGTTGACTTTGACCGCAACCCAATCCAAAACATCGAAATGGTGTCAATAAATTCATCTAACCTTGTAGAGTATTTTTTTAATAGATCAAACTTGTGTAGTTAGCTTTGGATGAGTAAAGGCGACTCGTGAAGAATAAGACAACTTTGAATGGAAGTAAGTTAAGACTTTGACTCAATGAGGGAATTTTCTCAAATTAATATTGTTTATCATATATTATATATATGGGAGTACCGTATATGTGAGGTGATGAGAACATATATGTAAATACTAGATTTGTATTTGCTATACAGAGTATAGGTTGTTGTGAGACATGCCTTATGTGCTTTCCTATTTCATGACTATTTTGAGCATTTCATCATGTTAGGATAATATTATAGGCATCATATTTCATGCTAGTTTAACACTATGAGTTTAAAATATGTTTGTTTACATGTTTAGTTGTTAGTCCTGCATTGCTTGTAAGCTTTATAATTACATACCTCATTTCACACAGAGATGTGATTATGAGATATGAGTTGTTCGGGTGAGTTATAATATAACACACGAGTTGATCGTGAAGCGTGTGGATATGAATTTGTCCCCCATGAGTTACTGCATAACTGTCACGATCCGACTAGGGGGCCATGACGGGTACCCGGAGCTTACTACCGAGCACCGCATATCATTCTAGCCTTCATACTCATCCCAAACAAACTAATCTCTCAAAGTAAACTTACTATGAAATGATCACCAACATCTCCCAAATTATACATATAAATACGCATAGGCCCACAAGGCTACAAAAATGATATACAGAATATACACTAATAAGATCACATAGCACCTACTACCCACACATATGTATCTACGAGCCTCTACTAGAATACTGAGATCATAAGGACGGGGCAGGACCCCGCCATGCCCCAAATGTGTACACAAAAGAATATACCAATGAGCGGTGACTCCGGAGTAGTGGAGTGCTCCTGTATAGCTATTGGTAAGGCTCCTAGGTGTTCGGGCCGTCTCCCTGTCTACCTGTGGGCATGAACACAGCGTCCATAAAAGAAAGGATGTCAGTACGAACAATGTACTGAGTATGTAAGACATATATGATAACATAATAAGGAAGTATAGAAAGCGTAAGAAGAAAGGATAATCGTAACTACTTGCCTCGAGGCGGAATCACGCATGCTTACTTTTACCTTTAAAGCATATCACACATATATACATAAACTGTCTGAATCAATAACATCGTTAGCCCGCATCCGGGGTAATCATCTCGCACTGCCCACTAGTGGTGATGCCCGTGTCATATAGACACGGTGTTACCATAAGCCACCCGTCTTAGAGATCTTGTCCAGCCATCTAGGCACGGTGTAATCATCATCATATACTTAACCTGAAGCTGCATAAGAGCTCAAGTAAAAGCGGTAACTCTATCGGAGTGACGTAAGGTCGGTAACCTCTGATTATGTTATGGAATAATCATAATCGTCATGTCTCACCTTGAAGGAACTAGCATTATAAGGAGAGACTACCAACAATGAATAACATCAAAGAATCATGTAAAAATCATGAACAACATAATAGCATCATATCATGAGCTTTAAAATCTCTGGAAATAGATTCATCATTATCATTATCATATTCATAACACATCTCTTAGCTCTATCTCATGAGAAGCTCTTAGTAATCATGGACTTGTAATTTTTTTGAAATGTAAGGAAGTCATGGAAAGATAGAGGAAATCTTGTTATAGGAATCATGCCTTAGAAAAGAAGGGGCTGGCCTTACATACCTTTATGTCTCTTTAACTCTATCGACTAAATGGTTTCCTTCCAAGCTCGCGATTCTACATTCAAGAGAAGTCGTACCATGGTTAAGCCATTGAAAAAATGCCTAAGTTAGAACTAAAGCGACTAAGAGCTAATGAAAATTTGGGCAACATTTCCTTTGTTTCTACAACTTTCTCCATGTAATAAATGACTCCCAAACATCATTAACAACACCCAAGACACCATAATCAATAAACTTCTTCAAGTTAAACATTATTCAATCCTTACAATGCCCTTCCAATGTCATCCATAACCAAAACTATGACATAACACCATATATATATTCTCATATAATACTCCTTTAACATCATTTGTATTATTCACCACAAGATTGTACTCATAACATGTCAAGAACTATGATTCAAGTCAAGTTAATGTTCAAGAATACCACTATTTTCATATTTGAACTTCATATAATCCAAGTCTTTCAACTACTCAATATTCTTATTAACATGGATTAAATGTGAAACTCACCTTTGATCACATAGGAATGGTCTTTAGATAAAAATACTCCACTTGGAGAAAAGCTCAACTTCAATTCCAAAGGAATTTCTAGCTTCCATTAACCCTAATGAGCACTCATACACTTGATTTCCCTTGATTATTGGTGTTTAATCCTTGATTTCTCTTGGATATGTGTTAATATGATATGGGGAATATTCACTACTAAAAAAATAGAATTTAGCAACGGAAGAATTCCGTAGCTAAATAGCAAAATTCGTCGCTAATCTTGTTTAACGACAGATTAGCGACAAATATCTGTTAGCTACGAGAAATATAGCGATGGATTAGCAATGAAGTTCGTAGCTAATTATAGTTTTTTTAATAGTGATTCTAGAGGTTTCAAGAGTTGAAGAGAAAGTGAAATATGAAAATTATGAACAAGGGTCGTTTATTTATAGCTGGAACCAAAAAATTCCAGAGGGGAGGTTTGACGGTCGGGTCGACGGTCCCGTAGACGTGTTGTCGCTCCATCGACTTGTCCCGTCGATTTGCGCCTGCAGATTTCAGTTTGCAGAAACATGTTGAAGGTACACAGTGATGGTCCATCGACATGTCGACGGCCCGTCGACACTGACCGGTGTCTGCAGAATTTTCTGAATCAGTTCAAATTGCGTTGATTCTATCCGTTCAACTTATAACCCCGTAAATTACCAGGAATACCTGCTGGTACATTTGTACACGGGGTAAGTCACTTTCTACCTTAACTTTCTCTAAAGAGCTTTCTTCTCTCGCCTTAAATGTCTTTGGAATCTTAATTAGAATCATTAAGTATCCCTTCTTACTTGTAGGGCATCATATACACCTTAACTTGCGTTAGTCTATTCACAGCACAACATTCCAAAATTCCGAGGTGTAACAATAACTCAGGTCTCTTAAGCTATATACTAGCATTATTATTGCTGCGGGAGCACTAGAGTTGAGTAAATCCCGAGTCTTTATCATATCCCATGATTTATAACTTGTGTTTGTTGCATATCTTAATTTGTCATATCTGTTGCATATCCTAATATGATGTACTTGTTGCATGGATTGACATGTTATATCCTCGTATATTCTTTGCACGATATTTTGTGCTTTACTATGTATAGATTATTGACTACACATGTGACTTAAGAAAGTATTTCATGGCTAACCTTTGTCGCTACCTTGTTGGAGGCGGTTAATGATACTTATTGGATATCTATTGGAGTACTCATACTACACTTTTTGCATTTTTTGTGCTGATTCAAGACCTTGTACCAATCGAGCTACGAAAAGATTGTTGATCAGCTAGTTGTAACTATCACGGTTAGTTGCTTGATCCCGTCCGCAACACCTTGGAGTCTACCTTTTTATTTCTTTGTTGTTCTCATTGTTCAGACAATATGTTTTGTTGAGAAATTTGTACTAGATTATTTGTAAAAGCTCATAACTTGTAACGCTGGATCCTGGGAATTATTTTAGTCTTTTCGAACTATCTCGGTTTCAAACTTATATGATATAATGAATCACAACACATCGTTGTCACTACATAAAATGTTTTAATAATAAGATCCCTAAATCGTGTGTGATAACACAAGATGCTCTGAATTGCACAATGCCGACTCCACATCATAGGCTTTGTAGAAATTGCTCCATTTCAGTACCTCTTGTAGTATATAATTTTTCTGGCGTCGGGGTTTGCTTCTTTCTTCTTGTAGAGAGAGAGAAAGGAGAGAGAAAAGGAGATGGAGAAGAAGAAGAGGAGCATCAAGCAAGCTTTTGCCTGAAGTTTGTCAATAGTGACTATTAATTAAATAATTTGAAAACACTGAATATAGCTTATGCCTTATATGATAAGGTGAAAATTGGCTATTGGAGATATTATTCTCCGCATAATTAATATGCTGTTTATGGGCAAACTTTTTATTTTTTTAACTAAAAGTATTAATTTTTTTTCAATAAATGCTTATTTTATAAAAGTGAGGTGTTTACGGGGCATATTGCCCATGGGCATACTTTTAGTTTTGCGAGAAAATAAGTCTTTTGATAAGTTCGCTTAAAAAGTTTGCTCAAAAACCCGCATAACTTGTTAAAAAAATAACTATAACTTTTGAGAAAAATATATTAAGAAATTCTTGTTAAAAATTTGGCCAAAAATTAATTGTTGTTCAAAAATATTTTTAAATTAATTTGCCAAATAGAGATTGCTTTTCGATAATTTAAATTTTTTTTTCAAAATAAATTAAATTAAAAAGTTAAAATTATTTTTTTTAAAAAATACTTTTCAAAATAAATTACGCTTATAAAGGCCAAAAAGCAGGCCAGGCCTATCAAGTAGATACAAAATGGGCCTGCACCCAATCTAACCCGTCAGAGCTCATAGAGAAGAAAAAGGGATCCATCCATCTTCTGGACGGTGAGTAGAACAAATCCATCGAGAGCAAGAAACAAGAGAGAAGAAACGAAAGGAAAATGAATGTACGGTGGTTAGAAGCAGTACTTCCACTAGGAATCATAGCTGGTTTCCTTTGCGTTATGGGTAACGCTCAGTATTTCATCCACAAAGCTGCTCATGGCCGTGTAAGTAACAATAATAATAATAATAACACAGATCCAACATTTGACCCTTTTCTTGGGAAAATTACGCTCTATGTCTATTTTTGATCCAAGATTTGTTCTTTTTTCCCTCTCTATCAATTCTACAATCAGGCAAGTGCCTTAGTCCCCCAAATTTCAGGGGCCTCATTTGTTTTAGCTATAATAGGTACACCCTCCGTCCCATATAATTTGACTAGGCATCAAGTTTCAGAAAGAAAGACTTTTGAGTCTAAAAACAAGACATTGATACTTGTGTTGCTGTAAATTATTTCATTAAGTTGTAAAAGAGAGAGTTTTAAGTTAAATTATTTTTAGATATAGAAATGTATTATTCTTTTGAGACAGAATAAAGAGGAAAGTGTATCACATAGACTGGGACAGAGGACGGAGGGAGTAAGTAATATTGAGTACTAGTTGCAGGAAATGTAAAATTTTCATATAAAAGGAAAGAATTAGTACAAGTTTGATACATCTGGAGTCCTATGTCTCAAGAAAGATTAAATGGATTTTGACTATGTTATCAATTGAAAAAGAATTATTTGAAGAAATCAATTATAAAAAAGTTATTAACAATTTTGCATCTCAAAGAGCTAGAAAAATAGACTTTACATTTTTTTTTAAGTTTAAGGTGGCCTCCCTTCAATTTTGGCTTTAGGCCACTAATGCGCTTGAGCCGCTCCTGGACCCAATTCGTATTTTTCATTTTTTGGGGTTAATGTTTTGCAGCCGAAGCATATTGGAAATGACATGTGGGACGTGGCAATGGAAAGGCGAGACAAGAAAATGATGGAGATGCTTGCTTCTCCTTCATCTTCTTCATCTTAGGCGATGTTCGTCATTATATGGTACTTTAGTTAGCTGTCTTTTTCAGCTTATTGTTTTATTTTGATGATAGATAAATTAGGGTTACTTTTCTGTTCTGTTAATTGGTTGTCTAATTTGTTTAGTTTGGATTAGATTTTGACAAAGGGTGATCTTTGATGATGGAATTTTGTGATTGAGCTTTCTTATGAGTACATCATAAGTGATTAATAAGATAGATACGCCAATCTAAGAGTTGAAAGATGACCTTTAATTATTCTTTTTCATTCTAACCCGTGTCATTTTCTTAAATAGACCTTTTATAACGTGTTGTCCCTATTAGCTCGAGGTGCATCTCTATTGTTCCACCCGTTATCTGCTAGCCCATCATATGTGCTAGTCTATGTTGCTCGGAATTTTCAAAAATGACGACGGTTGTGTGTCGGATCCTTCAAAATTAGTGCTTTTTAGGAGGACCTGACACGGGTCCGACAACATTTTTGGAGAGTCACTGAACTCTGCCTCCAAGGCATAAAGAGATGGGAAAATAACCAATCACCTAGCGGTTTTTGCCTTGGGTAGGATTTGAACCTTGATCTCTTGTGCTTGTCGTCTCAGTTCGTTGATCACTAGGTTACACCCTTGTATGCTTTTAGATAGACCTATCTTTCCTCCAACCGTCCAAATCTTTCCTTAAATTGTGCTTTATCTTTGGCTAAATGAGCTCTTTTGATCCAGCTGTTGCTAAGGGCCAGTTTGTATCAATGGTAAAGTGGTTGACAGTCGTGGAAGTCTTAAAAGTGTCTTGGGGTATCAAGCAACTGATTGCTAATAATTTGATGACTTATTAATCATAACGTAAATAAGGAACTTTCGTAAGAGCGGTACCCATGATCACCAGGGTTAGAAATCATGGTAAAATAAGCCAACGTTTTATCTATAAATAAATACATAAACAATGGTTGAGACATGCTTTCACATTCTGATGCATTCTCATTGCGGATGGTCTGGCTAACTTATGTATTCATTACTATAAGAGATTTTACAACAACAACATACCCAGCAACAGTACCAGTTTAAAAAAACAACATACCCAGTGTAATCCCATAAGTGGGGTCGGGGAGGGTAGTGTGTACGCAGACCTTACCCCTACCTTGGGAGGTAGAGAGGCTGTTCCCGATAGACAAGATTGGAAAATTAAGTTATACTTTACTGGCAGGTGGAAACCATATAATTTCGAAAATAAATTAATCACCCGTACGGTGGAAAATGGCAATTAGAATTGTCTATAAAGTGAGTGAAAGCTTTGCTTTTTATCTCACTAGAGATTCTCAGTTAGATGAGGTCATTACTCGAATGAAGAACTATTCTCACTGTTGCTATTATCAACTAAAAAACTTTTAGGAAATTATATTTAGTTGGAATTGGCGGTGACATTCAAAATTAATGGAGTATAAGAGCAGTTTTTCAAGGTTAGTGTGGCTGGCATCCGAGCAAGTATAGCTTGCATCTAGTCATTCAATTTTGGGCTCAGTAATGTAGTACTAAAAGAAGCTTCACTTTATTTTTATTTGGTTTAACAGTTACCAACTTAAAGATTGGTGCTTCTTTAGCCACAGTTTGAGAAGCAATAGTGTCCATGGTATGAGGAGAAATATTGCGTAGGTTAATCATGAGAGATCTTTCATTCCCATGTGATTTCTGATTCACCCGTACTCCATTAGATATATCAACTGTAAAGAGATTTTCTGCTCAAGTCTATTATTTGGTGTTCAGCAATGATGGGTTTTTGTACCAGTACTTTGTCTTTCTACTTTGTTATGATTAATGGATGCCCCAAAGCTGGTTTAAAGAATCTCGATGGTAAATGCCCTCTCCATTTGCTTTAACCAAAGCAATGAATGTTTTGATCAGGCCTCTCATGAATGACGAAGGAGATTTACTGGGTGGTGGATTTGGATGGATGAGATGCCTATTTCTCACTAGCACTATGGGGGTGATACTGTCCTTTGCATATTCAGTGATGTTCATTGAAAAACAGTTTAGATTCTAGGTTATCTCCTAGAGTTTGGAACTCAAATGATATGGAAAACTAATTAAATCACGAAAATGGGACGTCAAAACTGGACCAAACATAACTGGGGTTTTCCCAGTTAAAAACTGCAATATATAGCTCCATCCGGACCTTGCTAACGAACGCTAGAGCCATAATGGAACTATATATAGCAATTTCTAATTTACGCTCCTTCGTTAAAACCTCTCCATTAGAACCGGTGATAAAGCTTGTCCAAGCTCTCATGCTCTCATTTTCAAACCAATTTCACTAAAACAACAAAGATGCATATCATATTGAAGGTGTTGAACAAGATTTTGGGCTTGAAAATTGAAAAAATAGTCACTTCTTCAAAAGAGATAATTTTGAATTTCGTAAAGTAACTACTCCCACCGTCCCAATTTATGTGATACTCTTTCATTTTTAGTCAGTCCCAAAAGTATGACACCTTTCTACATTTAGTAATAATTTAACTTCAAACTTTCCAATTTACCCTTAATGAGATGATTTACAGTCACACAAATATTTAAGACTTATTTTCGACCACACTTTCAAAGTCTTTTTTTTTTTTTAGAATGGTAACAGTTAACAATATATCCACAGGTATTAAAAAAAAAAAAAAAAAAGGTAGCCCGGTGCACTAAGCTCCCGCTATGCGCGGGGTCTGGGGAAGGGCCGGGCCACAAGGGTCTATTGTACGCAGTCTTACCTTGCATTTCTGCAAGAGGTTGTTTCCACGGCTCGAACCCGTGACCTCCTGGTCACATGGCAGCAACTTTACCAGTTACGCCAAGGCTCCCCTTCATCCACAGGTATACTACATCTAAATAATATAGTCCCCCTTTCAAAATGTTACACCTTACAGCTTGAATCTCCTATCTACATTCTTCCTCACAAGTAATCTTAAATATCAAAAATATCTTCAGTTTGACCTAAAACTTCCTGTTTACACCAAAAGTAGTATAGAGCTAAACAATTCATTTTAAACTTCTGTAGGTCACTTTGTTTTTATTTGCCCTCAAAACGTCTCTGATTTCTTTCTTTCCCTACTGTCCACCAAAATAAATGCTAGGACATGCTAGGTCACTTTCAAAAGTCGTCTTTCATTCTTAAACTTTGTGCCCAGTCAAATACCTTCACATAAGTTGAGACGGAGGGAGTAATTGTTTATTGCTTCTCAAACGGAGGCTAAAGAAGCCATAGACAAATGATCCAAAAGACGAGCAATTTAAAAAAAACCTAAAACATGTTATGAAGTAGTATCAACTATAATCAATAAGTTAATGTAGGAAATTTAAAAGCACCTCTTTTGAAAAAATTCCCAAATTAGCCAATGTTTAAAAATTCACTTTTTTTTTTTTTCCCTATTTCTAGTCCAAAATCTTGCTTTACCTCTGCAATATGCTATGGATCTTAGTTTTAGAAAATTTATTCGAAAAATGGAAGCTTGGAGGAGTTATATCGTAATGGTGGAAGGACTTGGCCATTGAAAACTGAGATATATAACTCCATAATGGACTTAACATTCATTAGCAAGAATAGTCTGGATGGGACTATATATTGCTAGTTTTTTGAGGCGGTAATAATCCCAGTTATGTTAAGTAAACATATATTCGTTGGTAGGGATAGGGTCTGGGTACACTCTACTCTCCCCAGACCCACTTTGTGCCTTTCACTCGGTATGTTGTTGTAATATTGACGATAGGGAATGGATGTGGCGCTTACAATGCCCTAGTTTGTTTTGGGGTTATATATGGGTATATCAGATGCAACTGCTAATTAGAGATGTGGACATGTGGTACCTTTTTTGGAGATTTATTTGTGGGGGTGGTTTTTTTTTTTTTTGGGGTAGATCCCAGGAATTTGTTGGGGAAAAACAAGCACTACAATGTGAATGACAAGGTAGCAGCGGAGGAATACCAAATTCTAAACTTCCCCAATCTATTTGAACCGAGAGAAGACAAACAAACTCAAGCACAAACGATGTTTGGGCAGTAAGTGTTTCACCAAAAAATACATATGGCAAGGGAAACATAAATCAAACACACGAGACATCAAAATTTACACGGAAAACCTCCTCAATGGGAAGTGTTGAAATCCTCCTCAATGGGAAGTGTAAAAACTGTGAGACCTCCGGCCTACTAAGCTCCATTGAATCGATTAACGGAAGTTACAAAAGTTCTTTAAATTGGCCACAAATCAAGTGCCAACAACGAGCAACAATGAAACAAGTTTGCACCAAAACTAGTGAAGAAAAAGGAGAGAAATCAAGTGCCAACAATGTGCAACAATGAAACAAGATTGCATCAAAACTAGAGAAGAGAAAAGGAGAGAAATCACCCCAAAGATGAGCTACTGTTCACGCCTCCAAAATTGTAGCTACATACCACAAAATCTGATCTCCCCGGTTGAAAACCATGAACCAATTGTTGAGAACCACCAGTTCAGATATGAGCACGATCCAACGGTTAACAAGTCGAAAAAACGCAGTTTGAAGCGGACTGCCTGAGCAGAAAATTTCTAGATCAAAAGAACACAATTTCCTCTCTCAAAACTTCAGAAACAGCTGCCCTCTTATTTTTCTCTTATTCTTTTTCAAACCTAAAATAGGTCATATTTATATGCCTTGACATTAGTGGGACTATAGGGAAAAAGTGGGCTAGGTCCAAAAGGCTCCTTTTAATCCACATAGGAAGGGAAAGGCACTTGCATGGGCCACCAGTCCCGTGGTTTTTACTTTTCACATTGAAGAGCTTTTTCACATAATTCTTGGTGTCTGGTGTGTTTGATTTTTTGCCTTGCCATATTTATTTTTGGTTGATATACTTGCTGCCCAAACATCATTTGTGCTTGATTTTGTATGTCTTCTTTTGGTTCAAATAGATTGGGGAAGTTTAGACTTGGGTATTCTTCCGCTGCTACCTTGTCGTGCACATTATAGTGTTTGTTTTCTTCATTATGGTGCTTGTTTTCCCCAACGAAGTAGTATCAAAGCTTGTAGTTTCCCTTTTCAATGTGTATTAAAAGGTGCCTTTTGGACCTAGCCCACTTTTGCCTTATAGCCCACTAATGTCAAGGCATATAAATATGACCTATTTTAGGGCTTAGAAAGGACAAGAGAGGAAAAAAAAAGAGAGCAACCGTTTCTGAAGCTTTGAGAAAGGAAATTGTGTTCTTTTGCTTCAGAAAATTTCTGCTCAGACAGTCCGCTTCAAACTGCGTTTCCCGACTCGTTAATTGTTGGATCGTGCTCAAATTTGAGATGGGGGTTCTCAACATTTTCGTTTATTGGATTTCAACGGTGGAGATCGAATTTTGTGGTCTGTTGCTCAGTTTTGGAGGCGTGAACAGTAGCTCGTCTATGGGGTGATTTCTCTCCTTTTTCTTATGTAGTTTTGGTGCAATCTTGTTTCATTGTTGCTCTTAGTTTGGCATTTGATTTGTGGCCTATTTAGAGAAACTTTGTAACTCCTGTTGATTTATTTGGTGGAGCTTTGTGGGACTGAGGTCCCGTTTTGGGGTGATTTCTCTCCTTTTTCCATGGAAATCTTGGTGTCTCGTTTGTTTGATTTATTTTTGCCTTACCATACTTATTTTTTGTTGATATACTTGCTGCCCAAACATTGTCTGTCTTCTCTAAGTTCAAATAGATTGGGGAAGTTTAGACTTGGGTATTCTTCTGCTGCTACCTTGTAGTGCTTGTTTTTTCCCAACAGAATTTCGATCAGAAACGTTCAGTGGTGAGTCGTTCTGAAAATGAATCAGTAAAATTTGGAGAATGGATCTCATATGTTGGTGATCAGTCAGTTAATAAACGAGGAGTTTTAACCAAAGTAAGAATAGTCAGATGTAATTATTGACACAAGTGTCTTAATCAACTCTTGTAAGTTCAGTTCCGGTAAATTCCGTCTTTCTGAAAAAACATTGTAGTTATAGCCTGTTTGACCGAGCTTCTAAAATCTGCGTAGTTTGAAGAGTACTTTTTGTTAGAAGTGCTTTTCGAAAATGTAGTTTTGGAAAGTAACAGTTTGTGTTTGCCTAATCAATTGAAAAGCACATTGGCCAATATTAGAGCAGTAATTTGTGCTTGGCAAGGTTCCAACTTCCAAAAGTGCCTTTAGGAAAAGCTACTTAGCTTCTCAAAAACAACTTCTGCTACTACTCAATAGCTCTTATTTTTTCCTAAAAGCTTGGTCAAACACTCAACTTTCTAAAACTAAAACAAGGACTCTTTGGGAAAAATAAGTATTTTTGACTTCCCAAAAGCTTGACCAAACAAACTATTAGTATGACTTCTTATGGAATCCTATCATTGTCTATGATTTCGCGCAATGACACTTGTATCATAAATTCTTTCACTATCTTTAGGACAAGCTATCACGTTGTATTCTCAAGATGGTATAAAGGTTGTAGATCTTGCAGTTCAGGCAAAATCTAACTATTGACAAATTTCCCATTTTGTAGAAAAAAAAAAAACATAGAATCTGGAGGGGATCCGGGTAGTTCCATTTTTGAACCATTCTGTAGCGTACCTTATTCTAAACTTAAGAACAAGATGTTTATGTGGTTTAGTTCATGTTAGGTACTTCCCCGTGGTTTTCTGGACCATGGGTTTATTAAGCTCTATTTCTTTCCCATTTCCTGTCTGTTTCCAAGCTGCTTCATCAATTTCAGAATTTCTTCCAAGTACTACAAGCTTCATTTGGTATTGAAATTTTCCATAGGCATTGCTTCATTTTCGAACTTTTGAATCCACTTAACTGACGATGAGCCCTTTGTAAAGGCAATGAGCTGATAGTCAGTGTGTATTGACTTTCAAGTCCTGGCTGCCTTGCCCCATTAACCAAAATATGTAAGCCTGAACCCCTGTGATAGTCGTCTCACAAACTGAATTCTAATGTTTAATCGATGATGTACTGCACCAATTATTTAATCACTCCACTAAGGAAGCTACAATTTATCCATGAAACAAAAGAAACTATCGAAGTCAAACTCTTCTTTATTTATTAGTTTTGTTTCTGGGTGGCATGAAATGCAAGGTAGTCACTGAAAAGAGAGATTTTATACGCTGTCGATGCACGCGACCTTGTTAATTTAACTTTTGTCTATTTATATCTTCAAGTTCATTGTCATGCTGGTTTATATTTGGACCTTTGTGGATTTCATTATCATGTTAGAATTGGATGCGGCTCTTTTCCTACTTAGTTTCAAAATATTTGGTGAGAACGAACATTGCATTGGTTAAGAAGGCAACTTTCTGTTATACTGTATTCACGTGCATCAAACTTGTACTTATATTGTCTTGTGGCATTGCAGGAAAACTGTGTTTGGGAATAAAATGGTCTATGAGGCTGGAGATCATGTGCAAAGTACTTTAATATCGTCTTTCTTGTCCTGTTGCTGGTTTTCCATAGCCTATGAACTTTATAACAATGAGACTCTTGTGAAATGCTTCTTTGTTGAGTCTGGTGCAGTTATTGGTTTATGTTTGGACTTTTGTGGAATTTTCACTAGTATTCATTGACCCACTTGAAAAGAGGGATTGACTGGAATTTCTTTTTGTACAACCAAAAGCACTGAAATTGGTACCTGTGCATTATTGTAGAATGCGTCCTAGGTATGTTCCTAATCGGACAAGGGCTTTGGTCTTGTGGTAACATCGACACTTGATGTGTGGGTTAGGTGCATGTTACTGGTCAAATCTTATGCAGAAACAAGCCGGTTAGGTAAGGGGATTAGGGTATAGAGACGGGGTTGTTATTCACGAGTTTTGAACTGTATACCACTGGCCATTGGGGATTTTCGTTAATGAAAGAAATGTTCTTAAGTGAACAATAAAAAGGTGAAATTTGGACGATTGAGGGAGACATGGGTATTTCGTTACATTTAATACATGCTAAAGATATGTTATTGGCTTAAGTAACTAAAACGCCCCCGAACTTGGCACGAATTGCAACTTTCGCAACTATTCTTGCACTTTAAGACACCTGAGACTTGGCAAAATGGGTTTTAATTAATCCCGGTGCCACATGGCATAGTGAGTGTAGTCACGCGCCAAGAGGCGCGTGACAAGTGCCACATCGACATTAAACGGTAAAATTTCAATTTTGACATTTCCCTTTACATTTCCTTCAATTCCAACGGCTAAACATCGACCCTTCTTCTTATTTAACCCCTCCCCCATTAAAATACACCATAACTTGAATTTCAAGCTTTTTGTTCTCCTTCTTTTCTAATTGTTAAATTTTCTCTCTCGATTAGGGGTGGGCGTTCGGTATTCGGTTCGGTATTTTTGAAGTTCGGGATCGGTAATTCGGTATTCGGTAATTGAAAATAGATACCAAATACCGAACTTTCAAACTTCGGTTCGGTAATCGGTAAATTAAACTTCGGTTCGGTACGGTATTCGGTAATACCATATTGAAGTCGAAGTCCTTTGTATTACATCACGGGAACTTCAGCATAAGGTGTCAAACAAGAAATTGATTAGGTTGAAGCCTTCATATACACACAATTTCATTAGGATATCGGAGGCAAGTACATTAGCGTCTTCTTTAGCAATGCCATAAACGAAATTTGAAAGAACGAAATACAACTATCCTTGTGGTGAAAGCACGTTTCATTGTACGACTTCCATTACATTTGTTCTTTAGGAAGTATAGGGGAGTGAGTAGATTCATTTCTCCTCCACCAGTACGAGCTAATCTAATAAATAATTAACTTTCGGTAGAAGGAGCCCAAACAATAAGCATTCAAGGATATCGGCTAACTCTTGCATTTTCATATTTTCTTTTGTTATTTCTCTATCGGTGATGCTTTCCTTTCCATAACGGAATATAAGTACTAGATTTTTTCGAATCGAGCTATTAAATTTAAAGTAACCATAAAACTTTGCGTCCATGACGGTGAGTTTGTGGTAATTAAGTTATATCCCAAAGAAATTAACAAATCAATATTCGCGATTCGTGTGGATCCTCGTATATATACTTCAAAAAACCTAACAATAAATTGTTCGAATTAAGCGAATAGTAGTTAGTATCTCGCGTTAATGACAATGGGTTCGTGCCTACGTGGTGTTTAACAATTAACATCTTGCTATACAATACAACCCATAATTAGTTTGGAATGACAAATACATATATATGCTTGAGCAAAGTACGCATAAGGCATAAGCCCCCGTCGGCATAAGTTTGATAATTCGTTAACAAATTTATGCCGATGGAAACTTATACTTTTAATGGGCAAACTTGTATCTTTGGACCGGCATAACTTTGTGAAGGAATTATCAAAGTTATGCGGACCGGCATAACTAAACATAACTAAAAGTACGCCTCCGCGGACTTTTAGTTAAACACAACTAAAAGTCGCCGGATCCCGGCATAAAACTTGCGTCCATGACAAATTGAGTTTGTGGTAATTAAGTTATATCCCAAAGAGTTGGATGGTCAAAAACATTGAAGATTTGTCTATGTATTAGTGTCCTATGTAATTTTATGTTTTTTCTTGGTTCTGGTAGTAGTACTAATTAGGTTGAAGTGAAGTTGTACTTAGATGATTAACAATGGTTGTAGTACTAATTAGGTTGAAGTGAAGTTCTATTTAGATGATTCACTGATGTAATCTAATTTTGGTTAGCATATTGAATATGATTATGATGACTTTGTGAAGCAATACGTTATACCATACGGTTAGTAATGGTTAGCCTATTCAACATGTTAACACTAACAAAGGGAGACGGAGAGTTTTTGAGGGTGAGGTTCAAATGGACGCTTCTAGAGGCGAGAGGGGTTTAATTAAACGTGGGTCGGGTCGGGTTATTTACCGGTTCTAATTTATTATGTGGCATGAATATATTACACGTGGATGGCCACATAAGCGTTTTAATCGCTGGACGCGAGTGATATACACTCGCTCGGGTCATGAGCTCGGGGATTAATTAAAACCCATTTTGCCAAGTCTAGGGGTGTCTTAAAGTGCAGTAATAGTTTGGGGACGAAAGTTGCAATTCGTGCCAAGTTCGGGGGCGTTTTAGTTACTTAAGCCTATGTTATTTATTAGGCAACAAACGAAATAGGTGAAAATTATGATTTTTCAAGAGAAGGTAGCCTGCAGTGTGTCAATAGTGCCTACAGTCCTCTCGTTTGCCTTTTTGGTTTGTTAGTTTCTATCACTTATACAAGTTATATTAGGGTACCTCCCTCTATTCAAATCTTCAGGGTATTAACGTAACGCAATCTTTAGTACGTTCTTTTCTTTCGTTGGGCTCGGGTCCATAATAACCGTTGTGGTCATGTCCGGAGCTCAGGTACTGATCACAGACTCTGATTGGGAAGTCATACGGGGACGTTTACTTGTGGAAGGGCCTTCCCAAAAGAAACGGAGCCTTGGTTTATAAATTATATGCGTGCTTAAGACTAGTAAACTAAGATTTGAGATGATAAAGTTTAATATATTTGTCTAGTAAATTAGCATAAGCAGGGATTAACAAGCCATCAACCAGGTTTTGAACTTTAAAGAGTTGATTCTTTTCTAATAATCTTGTAGGTGTAAGAGTAGAGAAATATATATGAGATTTTCATGTCTCCCTTTCTTTATTAGACTCCATTGGAGCTTGAAACCAAAAGTATTAATTAGAAATGCTTGTCTAAATCATCCATCTGATGCATGAAAGCATAACAGGCTCCCAGGCCTTAACAAAGAACCGGAAACATTCTCCTAAACCTGAGACAACTAAAGAACAAGAGATGGATTTTTCACTCCATGGTTTTGTGAGGTATCACTCTACCAACAGGGAAACAGACAAAGCAGCCAAATGAGTTTTAACTGCAAAACATTTGGGAGGACAATTCAGCAAATAAAAGCAGGAACATAAAATAAAATAGAAAAAAGTTTTCTTTCTAGACATGTGTTGACGTGTTGCTATCAATTGAAAACAAAAAGGCTACTATCTTTTTTTTGGTTTCCCACTCGGTGTCCGCTATTTGCATTGAACCCGATTAGATCGAGATGCAAGGCTCAAACCCGGGACCTTTAATTAAGGATGAGAGAGGACTTATCACTCCATCATAATCCTTGTTGGTATCTGACAACATATAATCTAATAATCTATACAGTAACATGTCTCTGGGAAATATAAAATGTTGCGGAATTTTGTTTCAAGAACGTATAACTCTTGTCTGTTTCCTATGCACGAATCTATATGACGTTTCAACTTAGAAGGTCTAGACTTATGAGTCGGCTTACATAAGTTATTACAAACCGTACATTGAGCTTTTAACCTTTCATCACGATTAGCACGAGGCAAGTTCACATTAGTATCCCAAACAATAAAATGTACTTTTTAACTCGTTTAATTTGTTATTCTCGATTTTGGCACGAGGTAAGTTAAGCTCGAATCATGTGTTGTTGAATTAGCCTCCTTGTCGGAGTATATTGTCTAGATTGATATATTGTGCGCTTCCTAGTCGAAGCATATACATGTTGAACCTTTTGGGTATCTAACTCTTGGGAAAGTGAGATGAAGGTAGAAACCCCTTTACTTCATGTTGAGACTTGAGTGTTCTAGTCGTTAGAATCCCCGTGAGGACTATGTTGTTCTTATTTGGGGGTTAGTTGTATTTTTGTCTTCCCAGGGTCATTTAGTACAAAAGAAGCTCGACTTCATGAATTGGCTCGTAGGGAGGTGGCTGAAGCCTCAGACGCTGTGGTCACAGGTAGTCTCACTATTTGTTCTCTTGATGCTTATTCGTTGATCGATCCAGGCTCGAAATCTTTCTTATGTGACTTCGTACTTTACCCTTAATTTTGGTAGGGAACCCAAACAATTGTTGGAACCCTTTTTCTATGATTACCCTTGCTAGTGTCCTTGTTATCGCTTCTAGAATATATAGAGACTGCGTTGTTGTAGTTAAGGGTCGTGAGACTACTTTTGATGTGTTTGAATTAGAAATAGTGAACCTTGATGAGATTATGGGAATAGACTGCTTTCCAAGGGTTATGAAACTGTAGTTGTCAATCAAAAATAGTTGGGCTTGAATTTCTCGATGAACCCATTATAGAGTGGAAGAGTGAGATTGCTAAACATCGAGGTGGACTTATTTCCTATTGCAGGTATGTGTTGAACCTTTCAATTATTTAGTTCCTCCGAAAGTTTAGACTAGAGGTATGAACCCCTCACTCATGTGTTTAGGCTTTAATGATCTGTTTGATGTGTGGTAGTCTTATGTTACCTTGAAGGATAACTCACTTTGTAAAAGAACTTTAGAATTCTGGGAACATAAGGTTTAGTGAAAAAAAATCTTAGGCCATGACTTTCATTCGGGGGCGAATGATCCGGGGGGGGGGGAATAATGTAACACCCCGTAAATTCGAGTTAGGTGTGAATGTGTAAAACTATTAATAATTTGATATTTTTAGTTATACGAATCCATTCAGGATGAATTTGGGTGATAAGAAGTCATTTTGAAGCCAAATAGTGAAGTTCGTAAGAGTTCTCAAACTCGTCTAAATTTTGGTAGGTCTGACTTCTAAGCCAGTTTCGTGAAAATTCGTTGGTAATTTGAGATAACTTTCTTCATGAAATTTGTCGTTCTTTGAAATACCTTTCCAACGGCAGGTCTCCCAGCTCCAACGGAGCTCTGTGCTAGGAGTTATGCCCATTTTACTGAACATCGTCAGTGCAGTGTAAAAATTAGGTGTGCGCGGCGCCCTGGGCATTTCCTTGGGCGATATCCCAGGACAAATTTTCAGGAAACTCAAAATTTTGACACCGTTGAAATAGACATACAGTGCGCGTCTCCCTAGGCGACGTACCAGGCCACTTTATACTTGAAACGATTTTTCCCGAATTTTATAAAAGCCTAACTTTGTTATATTCATTCCCACTTCGTTTTGGTCGACTTTTTGAGAGGAAACAACCCTAAGGTTTTCCCAAAACATATAAGGTAAGTTCTTGATCAATTCCCATCATTACTTTATCCATCTAACATCAAATTAACCTTAGTTCATTTCTCCAAACCCTAGATTCTTGAAAACTCCAGAGAGGAGAAGAATGGGCGCGTAGAACTTCATCTAAAAGGTATGAACTTCGGTTTTCCTGATTTAATTAATGACTTTTAGGATAGTATAGATTATACTATGCGATTGGAATCCACTAATGATTCACATGAGGTTCAAGAACACGTTTGTAGGCTTAGAAAGCCCTAGTTTTCAAAACGTAAAGAAAGTTCGTAGAAACGAATAAAGTTTTAATCTTTCTCATCTAAATCCATTGTAGATTGATTGTTGAACCTTGGGAATTCCGTTTTTCTAGCTTTTAGCGGGATTTGAGGTAAGTCTCTTTTGAAAACCTTCTTTTGATGTATGTCAATTTTTAAAAATCCTTTTTGACTATAAAGGTGATTTGTATGTCTCTTTTTGAAAATACTCTTTGAAACGAATTGTGTGACTTTGGTTGTGGTTCGTGTGTGTGATGGACAAGCCCACATTGAACCTTGTTTGTACTATATTATATATACGTTACGTATTCATGATTGTCTCTAAGGGATGATTAAATATTGAGATATAAAGCTTTGGTATTTGAACTCGAATTACCCTTAAGGGATGTTTAAACTTAATATTTGGAAAGCTTGATTATCTCATATGAATGCTATATAAATGGATTGTGTTAAACGTGAAACTTGCTTAAAGAAGTGAGTTTGTTTTTCTAAAACTGAAATGAATTGATGTACCCCTATAATGGGAAGATGAACATAATCCATGAGGAATAATTTGGCTATCGTGATGTGACTTGTGATTCGGCTTCTATGCCATGATTGATGATTCAGCTAATACGCTATGATTTGTATCTTATTTGTGTTTGGGCCTGTATGGGAAAGCTGTGCTAGTCCAGAGGACGATTAGCTGTTATGGATCCTAACGTATCGATACGAGTATTGTTGTGTTAGTCCAGAGGACGATTGACCTCTGTTGCTTTCTAGCCCGGAGTATCTATTGCTGTGTCAGTCCAGAGAAAGATTGACCTCCGAGGAGTATAGCTCGGTGCATCTATGGTTGTGCTAGTCCAAAGGACGATTAGCCTCCGTGGTTTCCTAGCCCGGAGTATCGATTGTTTGATCTGCCTGTGAGTGGCTTGTTTCGTATCTTGGTTGCCTATGAGTGACTTGTTTCGTATCTTGGTTTCCTGTGAGTGGCTTATTTCGTATCTTTGTTGCCTGTGAGTGGCTTATTGATGATAATGAACTTGTTCGCCTGTGAGTGGCTTGTTGATGATATTGGTCTCGAATGGAAAAGACTCAAATGGTAATAAATGGTGTACTGAATCGGAAAAGATATATACTTGTCTTGATGATTTTGAGTTGTACGATTGATCTCGTCTTTGATTTCAAATTATTCTATTGGAACTGTTTTCATTAATCATTATTGTATTATTTTATTATATTACTTATTGTCCCCGAGACACTCATTGAGTACCCAGTACTCAGGCATACTATTGTTGTTTTTGATGGTATGTTAGATAACGAAGAAGAGCAGGTACAGACAGATCTCGAGGATTAGGAGTACTTGCTGCTTTCCAGACTTTTGGTGAGCCCACACCTTCATTCGTGGGATACCCTCTATTTTCCTTATTGCTTTTAGTTTCCGGGCTGCGTCCTGATAAGTTAGGCGTTTATTCGTTATCTTAGAGGCTCCATAGATAGATGTTGTTTTGTGGGTATTGGTTGAGTCGTTGTTCGACTCTCATGGGTATTTCTACGCTTTGACAATCTATTTATTACAGACTTCCGCTGATTTTATTTCTAGAATTATGAGCATGTGTCTGTCTAGTCACTTTATAACATCTTTTAATTGGTTAATGAAAGATTATATAAAAAAAAGGGACTTGTTGTTATTAATTCATAAGGTGCTTCCGGTGTTGTTCATAGCATCGGATGCCTGTTACGTCTAGGGTGGGTTTTGGGACGTGACAAATTCCCACTTGGTAACTAATTAACATGCCATTAATTGATGAATCTCTACTAAAGATCGAGGTGCTCATCATCTGGACTTAATCCTCCCCTTATTCTTGAATAAAATTGATTCAACTTGGTAAAAGTAACTCATTAGTTAAGACAAGTTGTAAATTATATAGGGAGAAATATGGGGCAGAGAGGCCTCTAAATTTATGGCCCTTCATGAAGCAAAAATATTGCACTGCAATAAATAATAACACACATAATCCTCTTATCTTTCTCAGTCTTACTCTAGTAATTAATACTATTGTCATGGCTCGCAATTTTGCTTTCTATTTCACTGTTGCACTTATGGTGACGTCCGGTGAAAAGTCCTTTTCTCCACCTCACCCTCTTTTTATTTGATATTCCATCGGTTTTGATTTATGTGAAAGAACATCGCCTTTTATATTTATTGGCCCTTTAATTTCAATATCTCAATTGACATGTTTAATTAAGATCACAAGATTTAATGATCATTTTAGTACGTAGATTAAACATATTTATAGTTAAGATCTACAAGATTCAAAAGTCTATTTTACTTTTTTAAATTTCGTGTCAGTCCAATTAATACACATAAAATGTATATCAATATATGTAGGTTTATTACATATGCCAATAAATATGTCTAATCTTTTACATGTTCGAACAACACTGGTACTACTATAACTAGGGGTGTACATGGACCGGGTTGGTTCGAATTTTTCAAATACCAAACCTAACCAATTGCGCCGCGTTTTTAGATTTATAAATCAAACCAAATCAATAAAATTCGGATTTTCTCGGATTATTCGGTTTTCTCGGGTTTTTTTCCGGAAAAGTCTACATACAAAACATATAACTTTTACTTTAAATATTTCTTTAGTCTTAGTAAGATACAACTATATCACTAAAGTGTTTCTTAAGAAATTAACACAAGATGTGAGATGGGTGATGACATCGTATTAAAATATTCAACAAAAAAGATAATAAAATAGGTTAAAATAAATATTGCTAATTAATAAGCCATAAAGAAAATGACCATAATCTAAAAATACTAAGTCATGCTAAAATAAGTACATCTAATAAGTATTAATTACATGACAAAGAAAAAAAGTTAAGTTATGTATTTTCACCCTCTAAATCAATTATGCAAAACTAAAGAATAGATATCCAACATTATTGTTATTCCTAGTGCTAGGATTGAATTTCTTTTGTTAGCATTAGTGTTGAGTTGGTTTTGATTTGGACTTTATTTGAGTCACTAACATCAATGGGATATAAAACTTATTGACATTCAAAATCCTAAGTTCAAACTTGAAAAACTATGATAAAAGACAAAAAACTATGAAAAAATTTAAGAAATATTTATAAATTACATTACAAATAAATATTTTTATGTATAAAACATTTTAAAATCGAATACACGTAATGTCGGACTGGTTTGGTTCGATTTGAACTTTTTTTTGGCTAAAATCAAATCAAACCAATTATGGTCAGTTTTTTTTTTCCAATACCAATTCAAGTCAAACCAAATCACTAGTCAGATTTTTTTCTCTATTTGACTCAGTTTATAAATTTGGTGCGGTTTGTCGGTTTTCCTTGTACACCCCTAACCAGTGACGAATCCAGAATTTTAAGCTCGGGGGTGCTCACTTTTTTAATAAATATAAAATTGCTACAAATCACATTGTATAAGCAAAACTATTTAAATGTAGTAATAAAAAAACAAGTAATGAGAAAATTACGATTAATAGTATTGATATAGGAAAAAAAACTTTTCACCTTAAAAAAAAAATGAATTAGCTCGAAGAATTTCTTAGCCAAATTGCCAAGATTTCTCAGGAAAAACAAAAAATGTGCTTGGTAGTTTATTCTTTTTCTGTTTTTTGTCACAAAAAAAAAATTACATAAACGTGAAAGCAAATTTAAAACTAGACACAAAAGTAAACAAAGTTAAAAAAAAAAAAAAAAAAAAAAACAATAGAAGAAGAAAGAAGACTCTGTAGTCTGTATTGGAAAAAAAGGACTTGTCAACGAAAATAAGTTTAAAAAAAAATAAGAATCACTAAGTTGAAACCAAGCAAAAAGAAAAGCCAATAAAGAAAATATAAAAATAAGGAAAAAGAATCTGTAATGGAGAAAAAAGAGTAAAATGTTATGAAATATTAGAATAATATGGTGGATGTCCAACTCCTAAAGAATTAACTCCCACTACTCTTCTCCATGATGTATAGTTAATCCTCCACTACTTCCTCACCATTATGTGGTTATTACTCCCACACCTCCATGATCTCCCCCATAACTATCCCATGATGTCAATTGGTAAATGTCATCTTTAAGACATCCTTTGTAACTCTACCTCTATGTAATAGTATAAATAGAGGTATATAAGGTGATATGAAGAGACTTGAACAACACTTGGAACACATTTGGATGAATAAGAAATCTCTCCTCTCTTGTCTCTTTATCTCTTTATTGTTCTTGCTTCATCTTTTGATATATTGTACTAACTCTTTTAGAATAATTTTACAACACGTTATCAGCACGAGTTGTCTCTAGTTTCAATTTAGTTCACCACTTCCAAATTGAATTTTATTGAACCAAATGGGATGTACCAATAATTTGATGATGGTAATCAGGAGGAGGAGTAAATAGGTGTTGATCAAGTTTATCCAGGTATGTCCGCATCTTTCTAATTAAGTTGATCCAATTTATACATCTATATCTGTGTAGGGTGCAAAAGTCTTATATTATAGTAGATGAACGGATCACATTTGAAGCAAAGCAAAGAAAAAGGAAAGCGAAGGGGCATGAATACTATTGTATATTTCTATACTCAATTTATGTTTTATCGAAATTTATCTATTTGCGATAGTAACTATTTTTCGTCGGTTTTGTCATGTCGTATAGCAGATCTGGATATGTACTATGTCACTTCATGACATGATGGTAGTTAAGTTTAATTAGGTAAAAATACAATTTTCACAATTTGCTTCCGGGAATTAGTTTTATAAATTGTTTGTATACCTTTTTAGTATAAGGTATTTGAATAGCCATTTCCTTGGATACTGTTTAGCGGTTTGATAAGCAACAAAATAGTGTATGGCAGAAAATATAGTTGAATCTATGTCTAACTATTGGCCTTTCTCACTCGTGGTGCCCTTTAAAGATGAAGATATTTCAGAAGCTATTTCTCCTACAGGCAAGAAAGTACTAATTATGATATTTGTGAATGATTTAATTATTCTTGTGCTCTAACAACATTTTTGAGTGCAATTACAGAAGACTGCTGTTGAAGACTTATAATTTCGTTATGTTCAGTATATTTTACTACATCAAAATTGTTATATTTGAATTTGTGGTTATCTAGTTTTGTTACCATTACCACAGTGAAGGATTATAAAGTTGTAATATTTTCAAAGGCTCAAGGGTGAATTTCATTGTACTTTGGCCTATTATGTCATTGGTTGAGGGTAAGACGGTGGATTCAAGTCCTACCGCACCATGAGGATAAGACATCGGGTTAAAGTCTCGGTGCACCATGATTATTAGATGTTTGGTTTGAATACCATCGATTTATGGCCTAACACGTCTTTATATGGATAAGACGTTGGGTTTGAGTCCCGATGCACTATATTAATGATGTAGATGACTAAGGCAAAATAATCTGTATTTGATGAAAAAAATCATAAAGACCGTTCCACTTGATATGCTCCATTCTGTGAGGGGAATGTGGTAGCAGTGCATAATAAGTCTAAAAGAAGACAAATGGTTAAATATGTGAATGAATGTGGGTGTGCCAATGGACGAAAATAATAATAATCATCATTGTGATAATTATAAAAGGAAGAACATTATGGGTTCTCAAAATGGTCCTAATAAAGGTGAAGGTAATTTTTGTCATCAATATGGTAAGAAAGGTCATTGGGTACGCGGTTGTCGTGCGACCTAACTTGATGAAAATTTTATAAATCCTCCATCAAAAGAAAGGAATACAATTCAAGGTGATGTTGAGGTGAGTCATATAATTTTGAAAAATGTCAAGGCATGAGAATGGGCTTATAAGAAAATTTATGAAGCACGTATATATATGACTATAGTCCATTCCTTGAAGAGAATGTGACTTGTGATAAGCATTATGAATGCTCACCCATTTTTATAGTGAAATGTGTAAAATGATGGATAAGGACGTGCTCATGTATGGTTGGATAAATACCACAACTCACCTCTATGGGAGGTTTGAGACAATATAAAAAAAAAATTATTTTGGAACAAAAGGTCATTGGTCACGTACTTTTAGTATGTCACAAATATTGTGGTATGTCTTATCATAAATTACCAAAGGAAAAAGTAAGAAATAAGTCTTGCTTATAAAGGTTTTGACCATGACCATAATGGCAATTATCCCTAAAAGGAGATTCACCATATGGATGGTGTTATGAAATATGTGGTAGTACATAATTAATTGGGAGCTCTAGAAAAGCTAATTTGTTACTATCCGGAGGAATGAAATTGTTCATAATATTGGTGTTGTAGTAAGTCTCAAAAGAAACTTTTTAAGTTTCAAAGGCATTGGCCAAATATGAATTATATTGAGACTATAAATTATGGGAAGGTTTAATATCTTCATATTACTACAACTATAGCGGGTAAACAAAATGTATGTGTAATGTTGCTCGTTTTTCCTTCGATTTGTACTACATAAATACAAGCATGATGGAATCACATGCTACGGAAGTTGGCATGACCGGTTGGCCATCCGGTTCAAGTGTGCTGCTTGTTCTCTTGATGAAAAATTGATTAATTTACCAGCTAAGGTTGGGATTGTATCCCATGATTTTGGAACGTATAAAAGGTGATATATATATATATATATATATATACCCGTCATGTGGACCGGTTTACTATTATATGGTTTTAATAGATGCGTATCTATATTATGGTCACATGTGCATTTGGTATCAACTTGCAATTTGGATTTTTGCAAGATTGTTTGCTCAAATTGTTATATTAAGAACCTGTTTCAAACTATGAAATTATGTTGATAATCTTTGGTTTATATCAAAGTTGGTTTAGCAGAAATTGTATGCCTCCAATTATAGCTAAAAAAAATTGGTTATGAGAACAAAACTCCCAAAAAGAAATTTGGGATGAGATATGTTATTTAATATGTAGCAACACTTGTACGCATCAAGCCAACAAGTTATAATAAGTTCCCCTATCATAATTGGTTCAGGGTCAGGAACCAATAATTCCCATCTAAAAATTTGAATGTGCGGTATATGATTTAATTGCTCCACTACAACGCACATAGATGGGTCCCCAAATAAGGTTGGGAGGTAAATGTTAGATTACCTAACATTAGGGGGAGGATGATAAACGGTTGGAAAATAAGGTATATGTAATGAATTATATTTGGTATGATCCTCGTTTAAAAGATAATTCAAGTAAATTGCAGACGCATTTCTTTGACCCAAAAGTGAATATTATATCTTCGCTACAAATGCTCCAATTAGAATAAAGTCCTTAAAGGATGAGTCTATGGCGATAGACCAATTGGTATCAAAGGTAAAACTCCTTGAAGAAGGAGAGAAGCAAATGATCAAGATGATCATAATAATGAGGCAAGTGCTTTAAAAGAGCACCACGACATAATACTTCATAAACCTTGGGAAAGGTTCAGGTACCTGAAATTGATATAAAAAAAAAATGAAGAGATCTCGATAAGTTATGTCGCATTGGAACCGATATCAAATGACCGTCGACGGTATCTTTGAAATAATGTAGCGCTCGACATTATAAATGGTGATGAGGATCTTGAATTCAAATCTGTCAAAGAATGTGGACAGATATAATGATTGGCCAAATAAAATACGCAATTCAAGTATATTTTGTTTCAATTGGAAAAGTGATGTTTTGGACCTATAGTCCAAGGACCTGAAGGTATAATGTCAGTGGGGTACAAATGGGTTCCTGTGCGAAAAGTAAAATGAGAAATAAAAACCGTAAATATAAAGTATGGCTTGTGCCTTGTGGCATAAAGGTTTTTTGTGAAAGTCCTGACATTATTATATGGAGATGTATGTATTCTCCTGTGGTGGATGCAATGGGATTTCTTATCAGTCTGGCAATATATGAAAATTTTGAATGCATATAATTAATGTTGTCAATATGGCTATATAGACAATGAAAGAAATCTATGAAGAATTTAATTTGTTCTGAAGCATATAAAGCTTTACGAAAATAAAACTTTAGCAAATCTTTATATGGGTTAAAGCGATTCCATTGAATACCCCAATGGTTGTGATGTCGCTAGATATAAATAAAGATGACCTCATGCAAATAATGGATATATTGGATTATATACTACAAAAGAAATATTTGATATAGATTTGTTTATCCTAACAAATATTATCAAGGTTTTGTTGATTATGTAAAATGCAGGACATTATTTGTATTATTACGTAAAGTTTGTTCTTCAAGCAAGTTACTTATTTGCATGTGAAGATACTGCCGCATTATTACGTTCGACATGTTGGTCAACTGTTGATACTTATTCAAGTCCTCCCAAGGTGATAGCTACTTACAAACTTGCATAGCTCAATTGAAAGAAGGATATAACAAAGGAGATAGAATACAACACATTTCGTCAAAGTTCTTTTCCAGACATGATCTTCAACAGAAAGGTGAAATAGATGTTCAACAAATTCGCTCGATTGATAATTTGACGGATGTGTTCATCAAAGCATTACCAACCTCAACATTTGAGAAGCGGTATACAAGATTTGGATGCGTCGTCTCCAAGACTTTAGTGATATTTAATCGGGGGGAGTATAATACGCGGCATTTTCTTTTCCCTTAGCCGAGGTTTTGTCCCACTGGGTTTTCCTTGCAAGGTTTTTAACGAGGCAGCAAGCAATGCGTATTACAAGATATGTGTACTCTTTTTCCTTCACTAGGATTTTTCCCACTGGGTTTTTCCTAATAAGGTTTTAACGAGGCACATTATCTATATGGACATCCAAGGGGGAGTGTTATGAAATATTAGAATAATATGGTGGATGTCCAACTCCTAAAGAATTAACTCCCACTACTCTTCTCCATGATGTATAGTTAATCCTCCACTACTTCCTCATCATTATGTGGTTATTACTCCCACACCTCCATGATCTCCCCCATAACTATCCCATGATGTCAATTGGTAAATGTCATCTTTAAGACATCCTTTGTAACTCTACCTCTATATAATAGTATAAATAGAGGTATATAATGTGATATGAAGTGACTTGAACAACACTTGGAACACATTTGGATGAATAAGAAATCTCTCCTCTCTTGTCTCTTTATCTCTTTATTATTCTTGCTTCATCTTTTGATATATTGTACTAACTCTTTTAGAATAATTCTACAACATAAAACATTTACTTCAAGTTCAAGCAGTAAAAGTTAATGAGTTTATTAAAAAACATTTGCTTAACTTGGGTATCGAAACTTGCACCTAACGTAAAAATCACTCTTTCTGTATAACCTCCCAACCAAAGCACCCACCAAGCTTTTAGTTCAGCAGGTGCTGCTGATTTAATATAACCATATTTATCAAAGTTTCTATAGAGATATCAATAGTTTACGTCGGGTTTAATGGGTCTTTCGAGCACCGATAAATTATATGTGGGTCCGCCCCTGCCCCTAACTATAACATATCGATGTTGACGTTTGGTTTTTGTTTATTTATGAATTGTAGTTTATTTGGCTCACTCTCCAAAAGTGCAAATACTTGCTGTGAGAGACTTAGAAGAATTGGAATCAAAATTAACTGGTAAAAGCTTGATGATTATTTTCGAAAAACCTACGAATGCGGCTAAAGGATATATCACTATATTGATGCAGGCATGCAGCCAACACACAATATGGATACTGTTGCTTCTAAATTTGAGTAGATGTTCATATGGTTGAGTATCGTCTTTTCTTTTGTGTTTTCTAAATAAAATAACTATGTTCTACTTCTATCTAGATTAGGACAATGTCGGATGTAACATCAAGATGGGTTGTGTTGGCCTACAAATGTACTTGCAGTATCTGTACTTTCAATTTTGAATAAGAGTCTACGATTTGCTTATCAAGATCTCAGCTTCCTCTTTAATAGTATTATTATTTTTGTCATGTACATGTTTCCCGTGTAAAAATACTAAATTGAAATCCCGCTGGTATGGAGGCAGAGACGGAGCTAACATATAATATGTGGGTTCATGTGAACTTAGTAACTTTTGCTCAGATCTTGTATTCGTATAAAAAAAATTCACTAAATATTTATAATTACTTTACTGTGAACTCAATTATATATTACTATATATTAACTTAAGATTTTTGCAAGAACCCATAAACTTTAAATTCAATTTTTGCCTTTGTAAGCAAGAGGAAGGGGGAGAAGGAAGGAGGCTCATGGAATCCTGACAATATTTATACTATTATAGAAGCATGGGTTTGAGGCATGGGTTTGAGAATCAGGATCGTCGACTAAGGGTAGTATTGTAATTTCACAGCCAACATTAAAGCATTTCCTTTGATTCTTTCATAGGTCTCAGTTCTCATTCAATCTCTTTCATTTGTATCTTCAATATATTTTCTTGTCTTTCATACGTATATGATACTTTCACAAATGATGTCATTTCAAATAGCATGTAATAATTATCGGCTAACCACATGTCACTTTTTACACTTTTACTTTTCACTCTTTTCTTTATGCTCACATAATTTCACTTCTTCATTTTATTTATAAACTCTTTAATACTTCTATAGTCAATGGCATGAATATATACTATTTATATTTAGTTGGGTATTTTATATACTCTTTTGGTTTCAATTTATATGACACTTTTTTTTTAGTTAATTAAAAAAAAATTGACATCTTTTTATATTTCGTAACAATTTAACTTCAAACGTTCCATTTCATCCTTAATGAAATGATTTACAACCATAGATATTTTTATAACTTATTCTAGATCACAAATTTCAAAAGTATTTCTTTATTTTTTAAAACTCCGTCTCCAGTCAAACACCATCATATAAATTGTGACGGAGGAAGTAGTATATTGTGGCATATTTTCTTAAATATCATTAATTTCACTGGCTTTATTAACTAAATCGAACATTCATACGTGCCTTTTTTATAAAATATTTTGATTATATAATTAAGAAGAAACTAATCTAACTTATAAAATACACACAATAGTAAAACAAAACATCAAAATCTAATGCAATAAAAAAGGGAAAAGTGTTCAAAACACACTTAAACTATGGCCAAAGTTGCCATAACACACCTAAACTTTGCGGGGGTCTGTGACCCCCACGGACTTATTTTTTGTGTATTATCTATGCTTTCAAATGGACAAAGTCACCCAAACTCATTTGAGTGTATGCACGCGCTCCACTACGGAAATTTGATATTTAGCGACCACTTTTTTTAACGAAGGGAGATAAATCCGGTCGTTATAAGTGCACTTATAGTGACCAAATTTTTTTCAAGTTATTAGAGCTAATTTTCTTTCAATTATCGTGCCTTTTTGCTTCGTGCCTTTTGTGTTGAGTTTGTGGTACGTTCAAGAAGTTGTGCCTTTTGCTTTCCTTTGTGTTGAGTTTAAAAGATTATATTTAATTGTTCTTCAATTGGGTATTTTTTCCAAAATTTCAAACCCAAAAAAACTCCATTGTAACGACGAATCAAACGGGTCTTTTTCGATATTATATAGGATTTGTGACATTGTCGACATTGAAAACATGATTAATCATAGTGGATTAAGATAGTAGAACCAGATAAACAAAAACTCCATTAGGGACGTCGAGTTTCGACTTGAAGCTTTCGGATCCGGGTCTTCAAATTCGTGATTTGATGAATAAAATTCTTGGTTCCGATTGTTTGAAGGAAGTCGAACTCGAGAAGCTTAGAAGACGTCCGGAACGTGAAGAAGAACCGAACGACTCCATGACCGCTATGAACAAAGCTTGAAGCTTCGAACCCGAATTTTTTCGGGCCGCCGCAAATGAGCTTCATTTCGAGTGGGTGATATATCAAAAGAACCGAAACGTCGAGAGGAATTCGAATCTCAAATTTGGTGATGTTTGGTTGAGATTTAAAGTGCATTAGGTTCAAATTTCGGTTGAGTTCTCTGAAGAAGATGAACGATGAATTCTTTGACGATTTTTGCCAAAGTTTCCATAACACACAGACTTTGCGGGGCGCCTACGACCCCCCGGACTTATTTTTTATGTATTATTTACACTTTTATATGGAATGTTACGCGCTCAAAGAGTAGATACAATCGCTTGTACACGTCACCATATAAAAGCGTACAAAATACACAAAAAATAAGCACAGGGGGGTAAATAGACCTCCGCAAAGTTCAAAGTGTTATGACAACTTTTCGTCATAGTTTGAGTGTGTTTGAACCCTTTTCCCAATAAAAACGTTCAGAATAAATTAATTTTGACGGAGGATGAAATTCAAATAAATGATGGAGGATGAAATTCTTCAACTTTTTTTGACTTATAAAAATGTTCTTGAAGTACTTTCCAGAAGATCGAGCTTAATCAAAAGTACTAACAAATAAGAAAACGTTAAAATGCGTTTCTTCTCATTGTTGTTGTCTGTTAATACCAAATGATGTTATTAAAAAGGTCAAGTTGAAGATTGTAATAATTTCATTCCATTCACAAAAAATCTTAGAAAGTTGGAGAAAAGCAATTTTTATTTTCATTACCAAATTCTTTCAAAAAATATATACTATATGAAATAATATTTTTCTTAATAAATAGAACTCTTTATCTCAAATCCATGTTTATTTGGGGAAAATATTCCTTAAATCTTTGATGCCCAATAAACACCGAATATATTAGGATAGATATTATCAAAGTTGACTTCAAAGTAGCAAACTTTAATTTCTTAGTAGTCTATGCTTTCCGAAATAGTATTACTTTAACATTAACTAAAAAAAGTTATGAAAAGAATATCAATTTGCATACAAAATTTCTACTATATAGAAAAATCTAGAAGCAGCCCATGTGCAACATGTCTACTTCTTGGCAATTAATTTATTTTTAAGGGTATTTTCTACTTTTAGCATTTAGTTATTTTTTAAAATTGTTTAAATTTAATTGTTATCAAATATAAAAATATATTGTTATTTTTAAATAGATTAATCAAATTAAAACAAACAGTGTAACAAGGATTACATTAATAAGCAAAAACAATGAATAGTTGGCACGGGCCAATTGCATCTAGTATTAACATAATAAGTGAGTGTAGAACTAATCAGGTCCCTATATATAGAAGACTCAGCGCGTTTTGTATCCTAACGGTTGATAAAATTTGTGAAATTGCAAGGTAAAAAGTAATTAGGACTTAGGACACGAGGGTTTTTTTAAGCTCATTGGTCGATCAGGATTTTTCTTAACGCAGGAGTTTCACCTTACATTTATCCTGCTACTTAAATTATATTTGGGTTTCTTAAAATTACTTAATTGGTAATCAGTAGTGGCAAATTTCAAACAAAAGTTGGTATGTTCTTAGCCCCTTTCTATTTGCCTTTGTGATGGACGAATTGACACAACATATTTAAGGGGAGGTGTCGTGGTGTATGTTATCCGTTGATGACATAGTATTGATTGACGAGACGCGTAGTGGAGTTAATGATAGGCTGGAAGTCTGGAGAGGGCACTAGAGTCTAAAGGTTTCAGGTTAAGCATGACCAAAACAGAATATTCGGAATGTAAGTTCAGTGAAGTAAAAGATCGAGACACTAGCCATATCTAAGAGAGGAAAGTTTAAGTATCTTGGGTCCATAATTCAAGGAGATAGGGAGATTGATGATGATGTTGCATAACGTATTGGAGCGAGGTGGGTAAAATGGAAGCTCGCCTCCGGGGTACTATGCAATAAGAAATTGTCTCTAAGCCTTAAAGATAAGTTCTACTGAGTGGTGGTTAGACCAACTTTGTTGTATTGGGCATAGTGCTAGCCCGTCAAGAATGCCAACATTCAAAAGATGAGCGTAGCAGAGATGAGGATGCTCAGATGGATGTGTGGGCATATGAGAGATATGATTAGAAACGAGCTAAGGTTATACGAGATAAGGTGAGAGTGGCCTCGGTGGCGGACAAGATGAGGGAAACGAGGCTGTGATGGTTCGGGCATGTGAAGAGGAGGTGAGAGGATGCGCCAGTGAGGAGGTGTGAGAGGATGACTGTAGCAGAGTTTAGGAGAGGTAGAGGTAGGCCGGAGAAGAACTGGCCGGGGAAGGTGATTAGATGCATTGTTTCCTATTCTTCGATGTGTACTACTATCTGTTGTTGCATTTGTTTTGTATCCTACTATTTCGTTGCCTTATTTTTCCTACAATATTGCTTCAGCTACTTTTCTTTTGAAAGGCGAAATTATGAAAAGAATAACCTCTCTATCCCGCTAAAGGGTAGGGATAAGGTCTGTGTACATCCTATCACTCGTGGGATTATATTGAGTATATTGCTATTTATTTGTTTCAATTTTTTCCCTCAAATTGTGTGGACCTGAATTTTATGCTTTACTCAGTGTTATCTAGCTGCGGTTACATCGAATATATATATAGTATATTTTTATACTTGACATCCATCTAATTATCCATTTGAAGGAAACTGAAGGGAAGGTTGCCAGAGAGGAGCTTATCTCACATTCTCACTAAAGCCAAACCGACTTAAATAGAAGTACAGGAAAATGTAATACTAATTAATCTTTTATTGAAATTAAAGTGGCACCTTAACAATTAAGAAAGTAACGGTGTGGCCAACTTGCTCCTCTAATTTTCGCAGCTAACCAAAGTAAATTATCATTTTACTAGTTGTTAATCTCTACTTGAATTGTCAATTACACTGATCATTATGTTAATCTGCGATCTCTGAGGAGTAGGGATTCTAGTATTTGTTAAGGGTTTGCTTGACAAATGCATGTGCCAGTGTATTAACTTAAAGACCATTTGCCCTACAACTATAAGCAAAATTAAGGCGTTTAATTTGTACAATAACTTGTTTACTTTTTCAGGTTATATCTACTCTCGCCCTCTAATGATGGGTCTTCTAATTTTCGGTGTGTATTTACATTTACAATCAAATATACATGTCTAGAAAGTATATATTTATAATAACATAAGGATGACAGATTTTCTCCTGTGTGGTTTGCGAGCTATTACACAGGAGTTGAGTTTACCCTGTGCGCACCCGAAGGGTAGCGGGCACGTGCGTTCCTATATCATCAAAAAAAAAAAAAAAAAAAAAAAAAAAAGGATGACAGATTTAGTTGGTCTATGAAGATATAACTCGTCTAAATCCTTCCAAATTTTGACAAGTTTTTTAGACATATTTATCGTGGTTAATTTAGGCACATTATAAGACACACCCCAAAAAGTTAGACCGAATATGTAGCCCAAATTTATCGATGAAAAAATTACTCAAATATATTCTGGAAAATCATTTTAATTGTTTAATATGTTAGCTAAAGCCATGATAAAGAAAACAAAATTTTATTAGTTTTATAATTAAATAAATTATATGAAAACAAATAATTCTTAGGCAGGTTAATTAAATCTAACCTGACCATTTGACATCCCGTACCCCTTAAAAAGCATTAAAATCATAGTATATTATAGTTAAAAGTATTTTATATGTTGAAAAAATACTTTTAAAGAAAAAAATTCTAAAGCTCAAAGTAATACAGTAATTTCTTGAGACGGAAAGAGTACAATTTGTTAGAACTAATCATTTGGTATGCCATGTCATATAGTAATATCAACAGGCCTTCTATGCATTTATTCCCACAAAATGTATGAATAAGTAAATCTTTAACTCTCATTTAAGTGTTAATTCGATTTGCAAATTAATGTAAAAGACTAGTAGTATAAAAACATAATAAAATAAAATTTATAAAGCTAAGAGGTCGGGGACAATATTGATTCCAAGTATATAGATTTATTTAATTAAGTGGATTTAAAATTTTGAAAACGGAAATTTGAGAAGTTATATATGAAGTAATATTACTATAATACTATTAGTTAAATATGTTTAAACAGAAATCTAGCCCAGGCACATTAGCTAACTGATCAGAATGCATGGGGAAGCTATGTTAAATCAAATTACTATTAAATTTAATGAATACTTCTATTTAATTAGATCAAATTGATTTTTTTTTTTTTCGGAATCTCCAGTAACTTTCCTTCCACTTTCTTTCAATGATATATTAGATGGATGCCAAATTTACAATATGAATTTTGATGATTTAAATTTGTTTTAATCTAAATATCACTAAACACGAAAATTAAGGAAAGTAAAAACACATGAAGAAGAGACAAAACAAACTAACACTCTTGGATTTTTTTTTTAGTAATTAATCCTGTTGTCATGGCTCGCAATTTTGCTTTCTATTTCACTGTTGCGCTTATGATCATGTCTGGTAAATGACCTTTTTCCGCACTTCACTCTCTTTTTATTTGATATACATTTGTTTCAATTTATGTGTTATCATATTTTTTTTTAGTCTGCTTAAAAAAATGTTATTACTTTTTGTATCTATTAGCCTTTTAATTTCAATATTCTACGAGTAATGTTTAAGACTACAAGATTAAACAACGTGCCCAGATACCCGATTCTGACGCCGCAATTTAACATGTTTGCTTTTAAATTTTTTTTGCACGTGTACTCATCCGTACATCTTCAAACATATGATGTCTGAAATTAGTCTTGACAATGTCTAACTTACCAGATACAATATCTGAATTCTCGTATGGTTGAAGTTCAATCATTTTTGTCTTACTTCAGCCATTTCTGTTCAAAGTTCATAAATATATAGCTGAAGTCAGGGAAAAATGATTGAATTTCAATTATATATGGATGAAGTTTAGGCAAAAATGACTAAAGTCCAATCATTTTTGCCTGACTAGACAGAATAGCATGAACTTCACTCATATGTAACTTCTTTGAAGTTTAGTTTTGTCAATCTTAACTTCAAACATCATACATCTTAGGTGGCTATACGTGCATATACTTTAAAAATGCGGGCACAAATTAAATGGCGGTGTCAATATGAGGCTGCCTCGTAAAATTTTGACGTAGGGTTATTGTATATGTTACTAATAACATATTGATTTTGACACTTGATTTTTTTTTTCTATGGATTATATATAGTTTATTTGGCTCATTCTCCATGAGTGCAAATACTTGCTATGAGAGACTTAGCAGAATTGGAATCAAAACTAACTGGTAAAAGCTTGATGAGTGGTTGCGGTGGATATTGCCGGTCTGCCAGTGATTGCTATGACAGATATTGTAAGTATTGTTACTCCGATTATTTTCAAAAAACATACGGATGCGGCTAAATGGTCGTTACATTAATGGTGGGCAACGCAATATGAATTATCTGTTGTAGATTGTCTTTGCTTTTGTGTTTTTGCTTTTCCCATTTCAGCTTCCTTTTCCTTTTATAGATGAAAAATAAAAACGACTAAGTTCTACTTCTATCTAGATCAGGACAATGTCGGATGTAACAGCAAGATGGGTTGTGTTGGCCTGCAGATGTTCTTGCACTATTTGTACTTCCAATTTTTTTGAATAGAACTTACATCAAGATGGGTTGTGTTGGCCTACGGATGTTCTTGCAGTATTTGTACTTCCAATTTTTGAATAGAACTTCATCATTTTATTATCAAGAAAAGATCTCGCGTAAGCTACGCAATTTTTGCTCAAACTCTATACTTGTACGTATATGTTAAGAAATTTTCCATATATTCATAAATAATTTAAAATGAATTAACTTATATTAACTTGAAATTTCTGTAGGAACCAATTAACTTCAAATCAAATTAGCCTCTACTAATGGAGGCGAAGGGGGAAGGGGGAAGTGGTGAGAGGAGGGAGGCTCATGAAGGTCTAACAATATATTAAACTTAAAAAGTGAGTGTACAACTAACAAAGGGAACAGTTCGAGGGAGCAGATTGTAAAATTATATACGATAATAAAATTAGAGCAACCTCTAGTAAAATCAATCTAGCACACTCTTGTTGAACCACATCATAATGTTATTGTCACATCCTAAAACAACTAGCCCTTAAGAATTCAGAGTGAATAGAAAACTGAGATGCATTTATTCTCTACTTATATCACGATTTTTTTTTTAAACAAGAAGTTAATTACAACAGATCTAAATCAACACACCTAACTAAACGTGTAAAAGATTCCCTTATATACATTAATTAGAAATTACCACATGATTACAAGTATTTTAAGGTAGCAACTCACAATATACTTGTTGTCTTGTTGATAGAACTTACAATTCGCCTTATGGTTTCAATTAACTTTTAATCCATGAAGATGAAGTCATGAACAACCATCCTTCATTAGTTTTCGGTTCTCATATCTTGAATTTATTTTTTCTCCATACTTAAACTTATTTAGGGAGAAAGGATATTTGAAATGACAGTTTCTCCATCAATCATAATAACACATTGACTTTTAGATGACGGAAATATCTATGAAGAAAAACTTAAAAAGGCAAAAGACATCGAAACCCCCCCGAACTATACCCGAAAAGTCGATATCACACCTAAACTATACTAACGACCTATTACACACCTTAACTTAGTAAAACTGAATTAAACTACCTCGACGGACCAAAACTCGGGCGCGTTATTATCCACGTTTTGAGCGCGTTGGAGGTTTGTTAAAAGGACGAGTATAATTTTAAAAAATGGAAAATAACTTGCTAAAACCTAATTAACATTACCGTTCACACCATTTCATCCACCTACATTTACTTCACCCGCCCATTTACCATACCCGTTTAGAACCCTAGGCCGGCAACTCTCTAAATTTGGTGAAGAACACGCCCCAATCGGAGCAAAAGACCGATTGTTTTTGAATCAAGGTAACTAAGTTCACTTTATTTAGCTTGTTCTCTTGTATTTTTGCCCGTTTTACGGCATCTCTTTTTTTTTTTTTTGCATTTTATCCTTCTTTCTTTAATTCCGTATGGAGCACTTGTTAAGTTGATTTTTTTGTTCTTTTTTCTGTTAAAGATTGTTATACAATGGCTAAAATAGGCTTAAGTAAGTTTTGTAAGCAAGAGGATGACCATGAGTTGAAGGATGTGCGATAAACATGGATTTTCTTTTGCCATTGTTGACTTCTTGGACTGAGAAACCCAGTAGAAGATATTGGAGTTGTCCATATTATGGTGTAAGTGAATTTTATTTCAAAAATTGAACTTTGAAGAAGTGAATTTGCCTTTGAAAAGTTGAAAGGCGATTGTTTTTAATTCATTTTATTACATTTTAGGGTGCTAGATCGTATGATTTTTATCTTTGGAAGGATACTGACATTGATCAAGATCCAAATTTGTTATTCCTAAATTGGTGGGAAGAATTGGTGAACTTGAAGCATCGTTGGAGTCTTTTGGAAAAGATGATTACAAGCGCCTGCATCGACAAACTCCGTGGAAAGCAAAATTGATATGAACAACATAGAAATTCAACTAGAAAATTTTGGAGAAGACATTAAGAAGATGAAGGAAAAAGAGAAGAAGTGGAAGAGTAAGTTGGCTAAGTCCAGAAAAGGGAGAAAGTTCTTTTGATTTCATTATTGTGTATTTGTATTGTAGTAGTAAGTTTTCTATTTCAAAACTTTTTTTAAGTGTTTGATAGAAGTTTGCCCTAAGCTCTTGTTGTAGTTTGGTATGTCGTTAGCGGCGTTGCACTTGTTAGTGTTGTAAACAACTTGTTAGTGTTGGAATTTTGTGAAATGAAATGGCAATGTTGTTGTAATGTTGTTGTTGTGCAATTCTTAGTCTTGTGCAATTGCGTCTCAAAATTAGTAAGTATAAGGCATATAACGGTGACAACATTTCATTTTTTAACATTGAAGAACTTTCATTAATCGAAGGCATAAAAAAACATGAAAATAAATAAAGAGACTATTCTATGATTACGATCTCTAGGTGCCTTCTTATTAACGAAGAAGCATATGCGCCCGGCCTCGCAAACTTGAAATTCCAAAACATTTCTCTTTGCGGTCCGTTGTCTTCATGGCTCCTTCCATCTTGGCAAAGACGCTTGTATGCACTTACTTTATATTGCATATAGTAGGCGTGAGCATTGAAGAACAACGGCTTCACGGTCATGGTTTGGAAGAAATTCGAAAGTATGGAAAGGAAATATGAAGTCATCCTTGTCCACGTATGATTTTGTTAACTTCTTCTCAAATGTTGTTAGGATGGTAGTCATTTTTGGTTTGAGGGGTTGTAATGAGAATTAGTGGAAGAAGTATGATTTAATAAGAAGGCAGATTTGGGTGAAGCATTACCACCAACCACCTCGCCTTAAAAAGCCAAAGGAAATGGTCAAAATCTTGAATTACGAAAAGCAGTACAATGACTTCAAAAAGTGTACCAAGACTTGACCAAGCGGAACAAAATCGATTGCCATTCGAACCCACAGCCGATCAAAATTTTAAAAAAAAAAAAAAAATTCGCGAAGGCAAGTTTAAATTTCGCTATCTTAGGACCGTACCATACACTTGTGAAGAAATACCAAAGTTATGCGGACCGGCATACTTATGCCTTATGGGAGACTTGGCATAAGTATGCCGGTTCGTATAACTTTGATAATTCCTTCTGAGTTTTATGCGGATCAACGGCATAAAAGTTCTCCACTTTTAAAGTATGCCCCCGTGGCATAAACTTGTTAAGGATTTACCAAACTTATGCCGATGGGGGCATACTTATGCCTTATGGGCAAACTTTTGCCTTGAAGCATATATATGTATTTTTCAAGCATATAAACCAAAAGTTACATGGAAAAGTATTATCACATGACCAAATGTCCATCCCGGATACAAATTCACACTTTGCTGGCAATACAAAGTAGTTAGCAATTGTTGATAGACTTTAGAAATTTGGCATTCAAGTGCCTTTGAGTTGCATCTTCGTAGGCGGACCCGAAACATTTTCTCAACCTTTCTTTTGAATGCTCCATCTGAAAAGGGTACAGTATGATTGTTGGTATGGCTTTAACTTTGTCTTGTAAAAGTTTTTGGATGGAATAAAATAGACTTTCAACAAAAAAAAAAAGTTTGTCTTATAAGGCAAAATTTAAATTTTGTATACCCATAAATGAGACTTTTAGTTATGTTTAACTAAAAAGAAGGACGAAACTTGTTTGTCTTGAGGGCAGACCCGAAACATTTCCCAACCTTCTTTTGAATGCTCCATCACAAAGGGCCAAGTACAGTTGTTGGTATGGCTTTAACTTTGTCTTGTAAAGTTTTTTTGGATGGAATAAAATAGACTTTCAACAAAAAAAAAAAGTTTGCCTTATAAGGCAAAATTTAAATTTTATGCCCTCATACTTATAAATGAGACTTTTAGTTATGTTTAACTAAAGTACGCGATAAACTGTCTTGAGCGGACGAAACATTTTCCCAACCTTCTTTTGAATCTTTCCATCAAAAAGAATTTGTATTGGTCTGTTGTTGGTATGGCTTTAACTTTGTCTTTGTAAAGTTTTTTGGATGGAATAAAATAGACTTTCACAAAAAAAAAAGTTTGCCTTATAAGGCAAAATTTAAATTTTGTATGCCCCCTCAATGAGACTTTTAGTTATGTTTAACTAAAAGTGGGGACATTTGTCTTGAGGGGCAGACTTTTAGTTATGCCGGATCCGGCATAACTTTAACTTTAAAGATTGTATCTTTGGATCCCGTGAGATATGAAGGGTAAAATTTAAGACCACATGAAATTTGAGGGCAAAATTTAAAGACCACCCGAAACGAAGGGCAATCCGTGCAAAAAAATGACAAAAGCGCCAACAAATTAAGGCTAACAAAGCGCGACAATTAAGGCTAAAGAACTAACGTTAAATGCGATCCACGGTGCATACCCATTGATCAAAAGAGTGACTTTACATAGACAAGAACTAACGTTCAAGTGCGGTCACAGTACAACGTACCCGTTGATCAAAAGAGTGACTTTACATAGACAAGAACTAACGTTAAAGTGCGATCACTGTGCCAATTCACCAATTCAAGTGCGGTCACAACGCCCAAAACAAACTTAAATACGGTCATATCTACCAAAACACTACATATAGTTAAGGCAAAATACATCAAATCACGACTTAAAAATTTGTAAATATAGATTTGATGTATTTTGCACCGTAAACAACCTTGACGAATGCGATCCATTGCCTAAACAAAGTATTTAAAAAACTACATAAACAAATTCACGATCCTTTTGCCAAAAACGATCGATGAGATAGAATGGTCAAATTAAAATGGTGTGCCTTGGCTCGTTATCTGACTTTAGTCTGGTTTGACTGCTTTTGTTCCTTGTTGAAAGAGCACTTTGGAGGTCATAGCTTGTCTTCCTGCCATTTCACACCGCACCACTTGCTTTGTCTTTGATTCACCGATGTGTAATGCCAGCTAGATTTGATGCTTCGAACCACTGGCCTAGGCAATCCGTGCTCGAATGAATAGAACTACTTGTTAGTGGTACTTAATTTTGAGAAAATGTTATTTAATTGTTAAACATAGAAGCAGTCTTACATTGATGACGATTTGCTCACTTTGTGTGTGTGCAACGCTCCCATTCCAACCATCTTTGGCCTTTTAGTACGCTCACCTACAATGCCAAAATATTAGCAACTAGTTCAGCAAAGGCCAATAAGTACATGAAATGTGAAATTATTTAACTTTTCGATTGATCCTTTGGCCTACCCCGCCGCCCTGCCGGTTAGGAGGCGGGTGCCTTTCTTGGGCGAACTTGAACTTGGGCCCGGCGAAGCACTTGCCGGTTGCACTTAGGCCGGTAGCACCAGCGGAACTTGGGCTGGCCACTTGCCGGTTGCACTTGGGCCGGCCTTGCAGTTGCACTTGGGCCGCAAGCACCCAGGCGAACTTGGGCCGGCAACTTGCCGGTTGCACTTGGGCCGGCACTTTGCGGTTGCACTTGGGCCGGCCGGTTGCGGGGATCTCTAAGACATTTCCTTTTATTATGACTTTGGGAGTATGACACTTCTTGCGTATGTCATTTCAACCCCCCTTTAGACGGTTTTCTGTTTTTGGATTCGACTTGCCTCTTCCTCCTAACGAGTCTTAGGCTTTGCTGACATGTCTTCCTCGACCGAGGTGGTATAACGGTAGGATTTGTGGATGGTGGCCATGTCTTTCAAGGTTAGAGCGGTTGAATAAAGTAGCTATATGTCTTCGTATAGGTATCTACAGAATACATTTGAGAAATGTAATCCATTGGGTTCGACCTCTTGTGGTGAAGAGCGACGGTGCATGAGGACATGGGATGCCTTTTGACACATCCATGCTCTGCAAAACAAGTTTGTCTGGCGGATCCAGCGACATGTCTAAAATGACCTTGACAACCTCGTATCTGTATCGAGAATTTCCATTCAATCTTTGCGTTTCATGGGCCAGACTTGCGGCGTACTCTGTCGAGAACTTTCGATGCCGGGTGGAGAAAAAGTCATGAATCAGCGTCACCAAAACTCCCTGCGTCTGTCTTTATTCTCTTCGTCATTTTGACTCTTATTTCTTGACATAGTTATTACGGTCTTGTGCCTTGCGGCCAGTATCCGAAGATTGAAACATTCGGCGTATTTGTTGTCTATAATGTCACGCTTTGTGGTATATTTCATGTAAACCTTGCTCCACCTTTCGGGGTTGTAGTACATCAACTTATCAAGGCATTCTTCTCCCAACAGGTTTCATGGGTCTAAGTTCTCGGTCGGTGAGACTCAAAAGTTGACTTTGCACGCCTCGAAGCAATTCTTCGCTCAAGGCCTCTTATTTTTGGGACCGATTGGCAAAAACATGCACACATTCTATGTTCAACATTGGGCGGTGGCTACCGTTGGCAACACTTTCAGAGACCACTGTGAGGAATAAAAAATAGGCGCTTAGTAAAGTAAAAGAACATTATGGTAAAGAGTTATGAAATGGAGTGAATTCAACACTTAAATCTTACCTTCTGCATATCTGTTATAACAAACCATGTACATTCCATCTCCCGGTGAAGATCTTCCTTTAAATTGATAAACCAAGTCCAATTGTGCTTGTTCTCAACCTCAACTCTTGCCAGGCCAGGTGGCGATCATCCGATTGTTTCCATCTTTACAAACAACAAGTAATTGACCTTTTGAGATTCCTTTAAAAAGCAACCATCCAAACCAATGCACTTCCTACTGACCGGCTAAGTATGACTTCTTCATTGCGTCAAAACATATGTAGAATCCTCTAAACATTTTTTTCCACCTTCAAATGTCTCATCACTAAGCCTAACTACACATGTACTACTCGGATTTGATCTTAACAACTCATCCCTATAATCTAAAATCCTCAAACTCCAAAACACGTCACCCCCTCAATCTCGGCTAAAACCTTGTTTCTTGCTCTTCTACACGATTTACCAACGTGGGTTTTTTGCGGTCGTTAAATTACCACCATGGTAAAATTTCAAAAGTAATCGATTCATAAGACATATTTCCACCGAAAACGGTACAAATACTTCAATTTCATAGTCAATGAAATACACAACAACCAAATCGACATTTACGTTTTTAGCATTTACCCGATACTATTTACATCAGAATTTGCGAGAAAAATTAAAGACGCAAAAAAAAAACCCTAGTTCTAATCGCATAATACGAAACAAAATGAGACAATGGACTAACCTTTTAGTAGCACGATTTTTATCCTCCAAACGTCGACAAAAAACCCAACTTGGAATCGTCAAGTTCGACAATCACCAACACTTCGATTAAAGGTTTACGATGAAGAAAAACTAAAAAAGCTGTATGAAATCCGACAATATTGAGCGTGGGTAAACTATAAAAATATATGATTTAGGACGAATATTGAACGATTTGTTGTTTGTCTTGTCGTTTGATTTTCTACGTTTGGGCGTACGTGTGTGTGGGTTTGGGTGGGTTAGGAGTCGATGAAACGGGTTTGGGGGTGTTAAAATGGGTATGGGGGTTAAAAATGGGTTTGGGTATTAAAATGGCTTAATTATGTTAAATATATTATTATGACGTGATTATAAAATAAATTAGTTCATTTAATACGTGGCTTCGTCACAGAGGGCGAGTGTTGCCCACGACATTATTGATTGGGGTTTGGTCGAGAGGGGTAGTTTAATTCGGTTTTACTAAGTTAAGGTGTGTAATAGATCGTTAGTATAGTTTAGGTGTGATATCGACTTTTCGGGTATAGTTCGGGGGGGTTTTGATGTATTTTGCCAACTTAAAAATATACATAACTAAAATATTTATAAGTCTATATACAAAATAACAAATATATATGCTATTAATTTGTCAAATTGACTCGATTTGATTTTGCAGTTTTATTTGATAATTCCTATACATAAGGGTCCATTTTTAAGGAGAAACATTACCTATCAGATATCTTATTTATTCCTAAAACTCGAATAAACCTATGATTAAGGGAAATAAATTCAGACAACTAATAATAATATGACATAAATGGCATCATATCTAACTTATCCTCTATTAGTGGTATGTATTACTTCCTGCCTGATTCTCACATCCTTATCTTATCTCCATATCTTTGGGATGTTAGCTAGCTGACATTGACACTTGTGTTTGGCAGTACTCATGTAGGGGTCCAAGATAGTTATTGAAAATGCCCAACTCAAATATGAGGACATGCCTTTGCTTTTTCTTGTCTAATTTGTCTAGTCTTATTTGGGGTACAAACGATAACTTTAGGCTGTCCGCAATACAATATCGTTACTCTATTAATTTTAACTTAATGCCTAATTATTAATATTTTTTACTCGAGTGATTTAATTAGATTTCTCATTTTTGTTGTGAGATGAATAATCTCCACTCTGGCCTTCTTTCATGTTCTCTTAATTCATTCACTTTTTAAATATATTGCTTTCGTGAACCATATCGATATCGAAGAGAAATCAAGATGATCGGGATGGTTTTGAAAAATTAATTTCAATTTTATAAAATAAAGTAACCGAAAATGTTTATATGATATTAAGATATACTCATCAAACAACCGATCGAACTAAACCATTGACACTTCTAGCGAAGGCAAAGATTTCATAAAATATTGGAGTGGTTAAACAATATCTGTCGGCAACTAACATTATCTAGAGCAAAAGAAGTTCTAAATATTGACTTAATCATATACAAAAATGTGCTGAGAGGATGTTAGAATAGGACCATTTAGGTCATTATTAAAGAAACCAAATGTCATGTTATATTAATTTTTTTCCTAATAACCGAATACATGCGCCCAGAGGGTGGCATAATATGAAGAACAAGAAGTACATTAAAACTAAAAATAATGGACCTTTATGATATGAATAGATATAGAATCGATGTCTAACTTATGATTGATATAACTCCCTGCCAGTCACCAAATTCCCACATCCTTATCTTCCCTGTTCAGCCATATTGCATTTGAGACTTTTGCTTGCTGATACACAAGCTGGGCTCCAAGATACTGGAAAACATCAAACTCAATTATGAGGCCGTACACCCTGCTTTTCCTTGTCTGATTTGACTTTTTATATGTAGGGTACAATCACTAATTACTGGATATTTGAAACGACACATTGTTTGGTATTTGTTTTAACTCAATGCCTGATACTTCCCTCATCCAAGTGTACATAGCGGTGTTTGATTGGGCACAAAACATAAGAAATAAAGGTTTCTAAAATATGTGAGCTAGAACAAGTCAGATATATTTGTGTGATCATAAATCATTTTATTATAATTAAAAGTTTAAAAGTTAAATTATTTCCAAATAAGTAAGTGTGATATTTTCCAGGGACAAACTGATTAAAAAGTATAGTATGCCATAGAGCGAGTTAAGTGTTTTGTCTTTTTTGTGGTTTATATTTGTAGTGGAAGATGTAGGTAAATTAATTGAATTTACATTCTTTTTCAATGAATTAACCTGAATAGTTGCTCACCCAACTAAATTGTATTTAATCAATGTATAATCTATATATACCGGTTAAAAAAAATAAACACTAAGTTCGGTCGGCTATTCGCATAAAATCCTTTTTAATAACAAGTGCTTTCTAATTCTGATTGAAGGATTGCAACTTCTTCGAAACTAAAAGGGTTTTGATGAATTTACCACTTCAGTACTATTACTTACTAAATCTAAACTTTCTTTATAAATTGTAAAGTTCCCCCATTCAGAAAAAAAGAAAATACTATACTTCTTAAAATCTCTCAAGCGTCCTACAAAGAAACTTGGATCCAATGGATGTCCTGGAATTTTCTTTTTCTCTCTTGATTATCATCATGTTTTTCTCTTATTCTACATGGTACATCACAAAAAGATGGCGGAAAAGCTCAATACCAACAAATTGGCCTCTCCTTGGAATGTTACCGGGCCTTATTCGAAATGCTCATCGTATCCATGAATTTGTAACTGCTTTTCTTGGAGAAACAGGAGGCACCTTTGAGTTCTATGGTCCTATTCTTTCCAACTTGAACATGTTAATTACTAGTGATCCTTCAAATATCCATCATATCCTTAGTAGAAATTTCTCAAACTATCCAAAGGGTCTTGAGTTCCGAGAAATTTTCGATATATTGGGAAATGGAATCTTCAATGTTGATTCTGAACTATGGGAGATTCATAGGAAAACAACCATGTCCTTAATGAGCCACGCAAAATTCCAAACTTTGTTGGAGAGAAACATGAGGGACACTATCGAAAACGGGCTCGTACCAATTCTTGATGCTTTTGCAAAACAAGGCGCCCCGCTTGATTTGCAAGACGTTTTTCAGAGATTTACGTTTGATGCTATCAGCAAATTGTTACTTGACCATGATCCAAGAAGTTTATCTATTGGTTTACCTTATGTTCCATGTGAAAAGGCGTTCAACGATGCTGTGGATGCACTTTTGTATCGACATATATTGCCACAAAGTTGTTGGAAATTGCAAAAATGGCTTCGAATTGGTAAAGAGAAAAAGCTAATTCAAGCATGGGAAGCTTTTGATGAGTTCTTATATCCGTGCATTTCACGTAAACAAGAAGAGCTGATGCATAAAACAATCAAAGATGAGGATTTCGACTTATTTACTGCTTATGCTAAAGCATACAATCAGTGGAATAATGGAGATAATTCAGGCAACGTACAAGAATTTCTAAGGGACACTTTCTTGAATTTGATGTTAGCTGGAAGAGACACCACAAGTGCAGCTCTCACTTGGTTTTTTTGGTTCTTAGCTAAAAATCCCTTAATAGAGAAAAAGATTAGGGAAGACATTCAACAACAATTGCATCTAAAAGAAGATGAAATTCTCAAGCATTTCAACATAGAGGAGACAAGAAAATTGGTCTATCTACATGCTGCTTTATGTGAAACTCTAAGGTTCTTTCCTTCAGTTTCATTAGAACATAAACTTCCACTTGAACTTGACATTCTCCCGAGTGGTCACCGTGTTAGTCCAAACACGAGAATTGTGCTATCGTTCTATACAATGGGGAGAATGGAGACTATATGGGGAAAAGATTGTTTAGAATTTAAGCCAGAAAGATGGATTTCAGAGCGAGGAAGGATCAAACATGAGCCATCTTTCAAATTTCCAGCATTTAATGCGGGCCCGAGAACTTGTTTAGGGAAAGAAATGGCATTCATTCAGATGAAAATGGTGGCAGCCACCCTAATATACAATTACCATATCGAACTAGTGCAACCTCAAATAATTTCTCCTACTCCTTCTATTATCGTTCAAGTGAAAAATGGTCTGAAAGTTATGCTCGTTAAAAGGGTTCATCTCCAGTCTAGCTAAGTGGCCAATGATAAATTGTAGTACCTTAATCAAAATAAAATGTGTTAACTGATACCAAATGCGTGTATCTAATTTAAAGAATTCAAATAAAGTTTTCTTGTTCTTTATCAAGTCGAAGTATGTTTATTGGGTAGAACACGTCCACATCTACTGTAAGATCCAAAGCCGTATACTAATCTTTGGGACTTGTCCCTTTGTTCTTACTTTCTTTTTTCAACTCTAATTTCTTTGTTTTGAAGTTTCTAATTGAATGGTGATATTCAATGATAAGAGGGTAGCACAATATGAATTAGCTAAACATATTCCGATGTTAAGGGCACCCCCGACGAATGGGGGATTTCATGAAAATTTGATGGGTTATATTGTATTTCTAGTAAGTTGTTTAATAGTTGGCAGCTGGTTGAATCATGTACATACCATGATTAGTTGGTTTAAATTCATCCTAAGAACGATGATGAATTACTTCCAAAATTTAGTTACCAACGTGAGACTTCTGTTCGCAGCCTACAATCATAGTCTCAAGCAAATTAATAATTTTACACGGCCCGTCATCAAGCCTCTCAACTAAGTTTCACATGGCACATCATTTTATGGACTTATTTGGAGATTGATTGTGTGTCACCACATCGTTCAAGTATTTATGGCTACCGAAGCTCACATGCTAGACTCTTCTTCTTTGCGGTGCTTGCAGAACACTGACGGAAAATATAAGGAACAAAATATAGGAGATATGACAAAATGTGTGATTTGAAAAGATTTTGTGTAGATTTTAAGAAACGGTTAAAGACCCCCACGTGCTAGAGAGAAAAGTTACTAGTCCTGTAATTGATTTAGTTGGCAACCATTTGAGAGAATTTCACTTTAACCCCTAACATTTAAGTATTGAAAAAAGATAGCCCTCACATATTGAATGGGAACAATAATTTCCTGTTCGATATTTTTCGGTGAAAATAGATAATTAATTTTAAAAAAATAATAAAAAGTGAGATTTTTTTTATTTAGGAGGGAGTATTTTGACGCTTTTTACTTTTTCGTATTTTTTGTCGCTTCCACTCTAAAACTGAATTTGCACAAATCACTTGGAAATAAGCAAAACTTCCACTTCTACTTTTGAAAAAACCTAATTCATCCGAATGAAGACAAACTTTTAAAGGTGAGTTGCTTTCTTTAATATTGAAATATTACTCCACATGATTGACTTAAGGCTCTGTTTTGTTTATCAGCTTTCATTTTTCAAAGGACAAAGTTAAAATATTAAATTAGTAGAGTCTAGCATTGGGTATATCAATATCTTTTGCTAAGAAGCCAAGGGTGTTGCTGGGTATGCCGTGTCATTTTCAAATACTGTTTCGCAATGAAAATAGGGATTCTCACATGTTCTGTGTAAAGGCTGCTGTATATATTTTTAATTTTCACTCTTAACACATTTCATTCTGTGAAGTGATTTATAAGTGGGTAGTTTTTCAATTGTCTGATTCAATTTTTTCCTCTTCGTTGATTGCCACGGATGAATCCACAATCCTTCAATCAAATAATAAGAATTACACCTCAGAGCCTCACTTTTTTTTTGTTTTTTTGTCTATGTCCTTTCAATTTTGGATTCTTGGGTTCCTCTTATTTGCTTCGAATGCATCTGTGTTGGAAATTTATGTAATCCTATGCTGCTAGATACTGAACAGCCCAACACATTATATGTCCTGCTTCAGAGTACAAATAGAGGTGAATAGAAATGCAGTAATGGATGCTCATTTGAGTCCAAGACGAACATTTCAATTCTTTCAATAATTATTTTCTTAAAGGGACATGCTCGTCATAGCTGATTTTATTATAATCTGGTGTGCTTTGGAGGAAATTGTTAAGTGAAATTGTCAGTGGAATAGGTGAAATATACAATAATAAGAGTTATATATTTTTGTATTTAATTGTAAAAAAAAAAAAGATTTTTAATTAAAAACAAAAGATTCTCACTGAAAAATATTGGACAGAGGAGTTATCTTTTCCATTCAATATATGAGGGGATATCCTTTCCCAACCCTTAAATGTTAAGGGGATAAAGTGGGATTCACTCTTATATATAATAGGGATCTTTTAAAAATGCTACTCTTATGTAATACTATAAAATGTTATTTTCGAAAGCTTTTAGAAGTTTTGTTATCTATGTGAATTACTCAAAAATGACATAAAAGGTAACAATTCCTTCAAAGTATCACTCATATGACCCACTACAGTTTATCAACACTAGTCTCACATATACATTATTGTTTTTAAAAAGAAAATTGAAGCAGATATATTGGTTCATGAATAGCGGGAGTTTCGTGTCTATAAGGGGAAAGGACAATGGTTCTAATTTCCTAATATATACTAGTTGATCAGTTTAGTGTTCGTTTCAAATTACCTGATTCCAAGAACAACCAAATTGGTTAGCAAGCAATCAACAGAAAAAAAAAATGGAATAATAACTTGCATGATGGAAAAACATTTACTAGTAATTTTCAAATTTCAAGTATTGCTCGTCATGAAAACCTAGAATTGAAGAAGAAGATGATCTACACGACGACAACATTTTGTTGACACTTTGGTTTTCCTTCCTGCTTATAACTAGACCTCGAAAACAATCTCCTTAAAAAATCAACTAGATCTTCCACCTCCATCATGCCTCCTTCTCACATCCCCCTCTCTGCCATCAAGCTCTTTGTATCTCCCACTAATGACATTTTTAGGTTAATTCATCAATGCCACGTAAGGAACCGATTAATTGGACGCTATTATAGACCGTTGCCTATGCAGCCAATGTGCAAAAGAGGCGCTTTGAGTATACACTCGAGGAGTTTTAAGTATTTTTTGTGAACTCACCATGAATCACCAGATCGGTGTAAAGGATCGTGTTCTTTATCTCACAAGAAGTTGATCCCAGTGACCCTTTTGATCGTTGATAAATAGTGTTACGTTCTAGCTTAGTGTAATTATTTTGGATTGCAAATTTGCTTCTTTTTGTTGAATGGACTTTTTGTAGGATTGATGTTTTCTCCTTTTAATTCTCTTCTTGATCATTGTTGCACTTTATTTTCATTTCTTGTATTTAAGCCTTTAAAGTTTGTTTTTAACACATTCTTTTGTATGAAAATGTGATGCATAAAATCTCATGATGGTTTTTGTTGACTTGATTTTTAGAGTTGTGGTTGCCGGTGTGGTTATTGTATTCATTACCTTTTTTTAATCAAATTCCCACTATCCCTGGGTGTTGTATTCATCACCAGAAACCAACCAGTTACAAAGGGCTGGATTTATGCATCCTTGCCTCCTGGGTGTTGTATTCATTATCTTTTAGTCGAACTATATAAAAAACAATTGAAATATATATATATATATATATATATATAGCTCGTACAATTTTTTTAAATAATTGACTTTTTTATTACCAAAGTGAATGTTAAAACACATGAAAAAGAGATGGATACACACCATCTCAACTCATCACTACTACTTGCTAGCTAGAACTATTACTACCAAACTATAACTGTCAAAGGAACGAAATATTACATTGGATAATAGTTCAGCTTCCTCAATATAACAACTAGCTTTGGCCTTTTACTTTCTCTGAAGAAGACTTCCTGAATAATGTTCCTCACCGCTGCATCTGCACTCCTTTGCTCATCCTGGAAATTTCTCTTGTTCCTTTTTTGCCAAATCTGCTACACTCAGCCTACAAATATCATCCTGAAAATCTGTGCACTGGTAGACTTACACTTGATGTGTCAATGATCCAAGCCAGTTCAGCCTTCCATCCAAGAGGTGTCTCTGAATCCCTTGCCACACTAACAATTTCTTCTAAATATAGGCTAATTAGGTGCACTCAAAGAATAGGTGAAAATGGATCCTAGATTGGCATTACACAATGAGCAGACTTGGTAGATAATCGTTCCCAAACTAATCAGCATATCCTTGGTATATAACTTCTCAAGAATAACAATAATCTGAAGATGAAGATCCATTTAGAGGTACCAAAGTTATTAGAAACAATTCTCCTCCATGGAACTTACTGAAATGAGACAAGCAGTCCACTATACATCATCCTGATAGAAAATGCTTCAATGTGCTGCACATCATTCATGTCATAACCGAATGTCACAGAACTAAGAGGTTGGTGGGTAAAGTCAGAAGATCACATCAGATAATCAGGCTGACCATTGAGAGCAATACTGGCGAAAACTTGTGCCTGGGTACTCTCAGTCTGGTTGATCTGATTGATGACGGTACTAGCTTGACGACGTTTTCCACGAAAATATGAAGAATAAGGTAAACCCCATAAAGTATTCAGTTTCTTGTGGCAAAGATTTGATAGTTGCATCCATCACTACTAGTCATATACCTCCAAGTTAAACTGCAACATCCCACGATTGGACTTTATTATTTATCTTAACTAATTTTACCTGCCTTTTAATTTTTACAACTGACGATATGTGAGTCTTTGTTGTAAACCGGTTTGAGGTTAAAGTTTTGGTTAGTTGGGAGAAGTAACCAGTAGAGCGATTACTAGAGCCTTGGGTTTTTTTGTCAGTCGGACCAACTAATCAGGATTGACAGTCGGTAGATCAAGGGATGGCGCTGCTAAGCACTATCAGACACCAAATAGGAGCCAAGCAGAGTTAGGATTGTGGAGCCATCATGTCGGCCTAGAATACCAAGCCACATCCAAAACCCTTCGCCCTGGAAGCTTAACCTGGAATATGAGAGACAGTCTTTCATCATATGTAAAGTGACCTATGGTCCTAGTTTATGTAAAACTGTTAACTGGAGGCCTTGGTTAGCAAGGAAATAAAGCAATGGGTCTATCCATAGCTTTAGAAACTCATGTTGAGGTTAGGCATATCATACCTCGAGTGCATGTATTCTCCTTTTGGATTCTAATAGACAAGGTACGGGTGAAGCCTAATCCCCCACCATGAAGTTGGCTTTAACTATATAATAAATAAATTAAAAAAAAAAAAACCTTCGCCCTTGTTAGTGAGCTCATAATGGTGGTGGTGAAACACTATACTCTGCCGCTTTACATCCTTATTTCTCCTGCCAACTGGAAAAATCACATGCCATATCGATGTTGCGCCATCTGTGCTTAAGAATGCTCCAATACAGCGCAATGACTAGAATGATGTTGCCTCTATAGTTGATCCCCTCCGCCTAATACTGATTTTGTATGACGCGCCATGAACCTGCTATGAGCCGCCAACGCTGAGCCGTGGGCGTGAGATAAGCAAAGTGATGCAAAGAACCAAGGCTTGGGACGCGCACGGAATACTCTGAGCATCTTGTTTTCATAGGGATTCATTTTTTTGATTAAATTTTTTCTTTAGATCTGTTTGCCTTTGAATCTGATCTAAGTTTAATGGGATGACAGTGAGGTCACTCAAAAAGATGAATTCAACTGTGAATTTCTTCACACTAAGCAAACTTTCTTGTTTGCAGTGATAGAAAGGCTAGCAAAATCCCCGATGATGAGACTTCTACAACCTTCCCTTGGAGGAGATAGCTGCACCGCCTTCATCTGCATAGTTAGCCTGATTGCAACTGATTTGGCGCGTTCAGTTGAGACGTTGTCCTTTGCAAAGAGGGAAATGCAGCTAACCAACTTAGAAACATCTCTGCAAAGACAGTTGCAACCTCCAGCAAGTCGCAGCTTTATAGCTTGTACATATTGTCACAACAAAGTAATATGAGGAAATAATTTCTTATGCGTATTTAAAAGTTAAATAGAAGAAAATGACCCTTAAGATCCCCTATATTTGTACACACCCAAATTTTTCGTAATAATAGGTGTAGTAATATTTTACACCTACTAAAAGTTTTGGACCCGCCGTTTGAGAGAAAGATGAGCATAGCTGTAAGACTGCTAAATTACAAGGGTGAATCAACAAAGTGTGTCTAAATTGAAGAATTATCTTTGAGTTGAAGAATGAATTTGAAGCACTTTCGTCCAACTCTAAAGCCATAGGAGAGTCTTCTAAGGGAAAGGGAAAGGGAAAATCTCTCAAATCACCCTCCCCCGCTGCTTAGGAAAGGATGCTGAAGAAGATGGAGACAATAGAGACATGAATTATGAGGAAGAACGAGGTAGCTGTTGAGAGTGCAAATGATATGGAAATGTTGGTAGAGATCTCTAACAAATGTGGCCACTATAAAGGGTCGTGTTAAAATAAAAGTTGGAAATCCAGAGGTCATAAGAGACAAGGCTAGGGAAGAAAATCTCAAGTTCTAAGTAGTTTACATCATATATTTATAGTTCTCTTTATGTTTTCCTAATAAATGAGTAATTTTTTAAAATTTGAAGTTGTCACTGGACTACCAAAGCTTTACGGGAGTAGTATTTCATTTTTTTCTCTCTGCTTTTTCATATTTTTGTTGTATCATCAGGCAAATATTTGTGTAAGAATTGAAGAAAATCTCTTCATATGGAAATATTGTCGCCGATTTGACCGGAAAAAAAATGTACACGGGTGAAGAGAAGTATCATTCTTTATGAATCAATTAAGCACTAAACTTTATGAATCAGTTAGAACGGAAAAAGAAAATGACCAAAATGGAGTAGTAAAGTTTTATGCCCTCTCTGATGTATTTACATTTATATAATGCTACTAAAGAATCTCTTTTTGACATATATGCATCATTTATTCCATTAGATCAGTTTTTATAAAATTATAGATATAAACATGCTCATTTTACAAATAAAATATATGTAGGTCCAATTGGTAGGGAAAACCTTGGGTTAATACTGAATTCCTTCTAGCAGATTGGATGGTTAGCTAGATTGAGCTATTTTTCTCTTACTAAGAGATTGTCAAATTAGTCTTTAAGTTGGACTGTATAAATCTTTTACAATTAATCGTGAAATTTTTATGATATAAATCATTTATATTTAATCAGGAAACTAATTCGATAGTGTAAGAAATCTTTTGAAGATATATTAATACTTTTCTGTTTAGTTTGTAAGAATGATTATTTTCTATATTATTTAAAAATAATTTATTTTTGACTTCTCATTTACTCTTGATTTATAATCACACAAATGTTTATGAATTATTTCAGATTATAAGTTTAAGTATCCTCATCTCTTTTTTAACTTTTGTGACCACTCAAACACATGCAGCCACATAAATTAAAACGGGAAAATACTTTATTTTTTTGGCCATTTTCCTAACCTCAGTTCTGTCTTATTGAGGTTTCAGGTTTGTCACACGGTAATTGACTAGTTGAGCTTATATATACTATAATAAAAAAAAAAACTTAAAAAGAGACGAACCGAGGGGGGCACATGCATTCATTCATGTGATGGCTCTTGGATGCTATAGCTAGAAGCTGTTAAAATACCATATCTATCTGGTCATGATAGTGAGCAATAGGCGGATAGTGTGAGCAATAGGCGGAGCTAGAGTATCAAGGAGTTTATCGAACCCCCTTCGTCGAAAAATGACACTATAAATAAAATGTTAAAAATAATTTGTGTGTGTAATATAATAAATGTTGAATTTGTATAGTTTCTTTATTTAGATACTTCCTTATATTCTAAATCCCCTAAATAATTATCTTAATTTCACCACTATTAATCTCCCGAAATTGATACCACTGTACTGATGGAATACAGGCATACGCAGCGGAAGCAAATAGCCAGGATCAAACTTGCATGTAACATAGACAACACATAATCAAGATATTAATCAAACATAAAATTGATACTTATCTCTTGAAGCGTGACCGCGACCAAGAATCGAATCTTCAACCACGAGCACACACCATCCAGTTGATCATCATCCTTCAGTTCCACAGTCTTCTGCTGTGTAACCCGAATAATACCAAAATTTGTGAAATTCGTGTGGGCGAATTTCTATGGAAAAGAGTAGAAACTTGTAAAACCCTTTCTCCTTATGGAATAAGACCCCTATATTATAACTACATGCTTTTAGGGTTTTTTTTTTTTCAAAACCTGTTGGGTTTTTATTTTCCACTGAGAAATAATATTCCATTTAATTCTTTATTATTCGGGCACGGCGGGGATCACGAAATTTAATTAACGAGGCTTCCTATTATGGAATTAATTCAAAATATACGAATTAATCCTACCATAATAAATTACGAATTATTCCACTAAAAAATCGTAACTGCACTCCTCAGTTCAATTTCAAAATCTTTCATTAAATCTTATTTAACTCCCCATGTTAAGATTACAGATACCAATCAATTAAATTAAATTACTGACAATTTAATTCATTGACTAATTGAATCCTTTATATTTCTGCTTAACTTACATCATGTGACGGATACAAAATCCACCTGCAGGGTTTTCACATGAGACTTATAAGCATCCATAAAGGGGTATCATCAATCTTAAAATCGAGACGTGGATTCTATCAACTAATTATTATTTCACAAATGTAATTTTCCATTATCCAATTTACCAGGAATACATAGACCCGCAATTGGGTCGTACCTTTTAATAAATCAAAATAATGAACAAATCATATTGATCATAATAATTATATCAAGATTAAGAGTATAAGTACATTTAATGAACTAGAGAATTTGTTTTATATATTCAGTACAAAAATACTTATCTCTACTTGGTCCGTTCAATACATACAAAATGTACTAGCACAAGAAGACGGAACTATACCGTTCCCATAATGAAGATACATTATATTAATCTTGGGCTACAATCATACCGATGCCTTTGTCCAATTTCCATCTTAGATTGTGAACATAAATTTTATACTTATAAGAACCGATTTAATCTTAATCTTTCCGTATAAGCTAAACTCTATACACCAAATCATCTACTATATAAGTAAAGGACACACACACTAGTACATGATCTATTTAATTCTTTATTAAACAATGAATAAATAATTGTTCTATAATAAATACAATATCCAAACACATGGTTAATAGTATATATCTCAACAATCTCCCACTTAGACTTTTAACCATGACAATTGTTAGAATATACCATGTCTAAACGCATGGTTAATGGTATATACCCCAACAATCTCCCACTTAGACTTTTAACCATGCATTTACAACTTTCACATGTATTCCTTTTGCATGACTACCAAAAGTCTTAGCGACTAAGCTCTTTGCAAAAATAACTTACTAAGTTGTTTTCTGATGCAACCTCGTCTAGTAGTGCTTCGTTGTAACTGACCGATTCTGTACTAAGATCTTCAGGGATCCTATCATGAAACTCTCCAAAAAAAATGTATTTCTTTTCAATAATCCTATCATGAAATTCTCCCAAGAGTATACACCGAATCGATCTTGGTTATTATTCTCCCACTACGACTAAGTACTACTACTATTATAGTCACACTATCAAGCATGTTTCTTTCAATATTGAAATATTAACGCCTTCATATGGTGTTATTTTCTCAACATCACTCCTAGTACTTAGGGGAAGTGAATTTCCTTATGTCTATTAACGTTCCTCCCACTACTTAAATGTAATGGAACGTCAACCCTGACTTGTCGGTTAGACGTTCTTGAACTTTTGAATTTTAGATGACTCATTTGCTATTTCTTTGCTCAATTCCTATAAAACTAGTTTACTTCTAGGAACTTGGTTTATTAAATAGTCCTTTTCTAAAAATCTAGCAATTGTATTAACAATTACCTTATTTTCTTTTAGGACAAGAATAAACCTCCTTTCGTTCCCTTTGGATATCTAATAAACATGCGTACATCCGTTCTTGATTCCCACTTAACTTTATTTCCTTTTAAGAGAAAAGGTCTCTTAGTCATTTTTCCTTTTAAATAAGACTCAGAAGTTGGTAGTGCCTCCACTTTCAATGAACCTCAAAAGTTCATCATTTGACCAACTTCTAAATTCTATTCAGATTAAATGACCTAGACACGAGTGCCTACGTATAAGTTCATTCAATTCACGAAAGAAAAATAAATTCTCTTAAAGGACGATTAACATTATTCGAGTTCAAAAAGAGTTATTAATTTAAAGGGTCACGCATCAATGTACCACAATAGATAAAATGTTTATCAAACTCAATAACACAAGAGTTACAAGAAAAATAAACTACATATCCATCTCTTATTTGGTCGTAAACCGAAAATAAATTCTTTAGAAGCTCGAAAATAAATTCTTTCTAAATGAAGTTACATATAATGCATCCTTTAAATTAATGTCTTATTTCTATCGAAGAAATTCCCCGACTAGTAGTAAGTTGGTCGGATAAAATCTATTGAGAATTTGAGATATAATCATTAAATAGATCTTTAGTTATCTTTTCGAATGAATAATAAAATTCAAACCACACATCACACATATAACCATGCTTACCGAACAGCTTAGATTCGATAGGGAAACTTAACAATTCATGCAAAATATATGAGTCATGCCGTATATATCACCCCATAAAGAAATGAACCAACTCGTATGGAGAGTAAACCGCTAATTTATATTAGGTAAATATCCCATTTAATTATCCCTAGTTCCATTGAACCAACGTGTAACTCAGTTGGAGAGTCAAGACAAGCTATCAATTAACTAGGGACTAGAACACAGTAATCAACCATAATGAATCTATCCGATGAGGAGGAAGACCTATGTCAACATATAAACTCATTATATCACTGCTATATACAATGGAGACCATAGAGAATGAACCCTACCACCACTGTTTGAAGAAATAAAATTTTTATTTAACAAAAAATTTCCAGAAAACAGAAAAACGACCAAAAACCCATCTAAACGACCCCGGATGGCCTAAAAAGAGCCCAGTTCATGAGCAAAGCTCATGAGTATTGCTCAGTGGGTCGTTTCCGATGAACCTACCAAATTTCAAGTCAATCGAAATTCGTCAAAAATCATAATTTAGAAACCATGACCAATTCGGAAAAAAAAAATCCTTTTTTTTCCAGCCAAAATAGAATTTAAAAAAACATATACATTTGTTCAGTAGTTCTTGTCACATATCATCATTAGCGTACTAATATACATGAATCAAGAACAACGAACAAAATTTTTAAAATATGTTTACATAATCTCGGAATGTTGCTTTCTGGAAATTAGCATGTTTTATGTAATCATTGAATATAAAATTCAAAACACACCACATAGATATCCATGCATCTTGAACAACAAATTTCAATATAAAAGAACAATTCATGCAACATATATATGTGATGTCGTATATTCACTCTATAAATTTAAAACAGAGCTAACTCGGACGAAGAGTATCCGCTAATTTAAGCCAAGTGAATATCATTATCATTATCTCTAGTTCCATTGATCCAACATGTAACTCAGACAGAGAGTTAATACAAGTTATCAATAACTAGTGATTATACCTAGTGACACCAATAATAAATTAAATCTATCCGATGGAAAGGAAGACCTAAAGTCAACACATAAATTTATTATTTCACTAGTATTTAGTCATGAAAACCATAGAAAACAATTTCTATCACCACTAGATCATAGCCGAGTTATTTTTTTTTTTTAAAAAATAAATTAATTTTTCAGAAAACAAAAATTGCCCAGAACACCATCTAAACAACCGCAACTTACTGGGTCGTTTCCAATGAACCTACCGAATTTCAGATCAATCAGAGTTCGTAATATTCCAGATCTCTAAATCTATGACCAAATTCAGAAAAATAACTTATTCAGGCGATTCAAGAAAAAATAATAATAATCTGCTCCATATCCTTATCATATATCAATTCATGTTGAATCATCATGAGTAATTATGTTCCAGATTTAACATAAATAAAACCGATATAAAGAATATTGTTTTCTTACTTGAAACAAAATTTAATCCGACAAAGTACTCAAAACTCATCTAATATGATCTAAGTAATGCGAAAACGACATCAATCATTTAGCAAATGCATCCTTTACCAAGCAAGAACGATACATGTAAGTCTAGAGCTAAGTTAACATGTACTTTATCTCCAAAACTATGACCAAATTCGGAAGATAGACGTTTTAGGGATATTTAGAATTAAATAACCCGATCCAAATTTTCTTTAGAATTAAATAACCCAATCCAAATTTTCATTCTCCTTTTATAATTATCATGAGCACAAGGGCATACATTGTGTCCCTTCTTCTGGGTAAGACACAACACCTACTTACAACAAATTTTCCTCTCGATTAATACATGAGAATTAAGATATTATATTTCTTCCTTTCGGGTGAAAACCTCGATATCTCTTCTCATTAATTAATTAAGTGTTACTAGTAACTAAAATGTGATTTATTTATTTTTTAATCATCAAATAAAACACCAGCACTAGAATACACTTATTCAAGGACAATTTTCACAATACATTGAGAATATTTTAATGACTCAAATAAATAAACCATATTAATGGATCCTATTTATTAATCAAAACTCTCAATTTATGTATCAATAGATTTCACATGTATAAACTTTGAAAATTTTCAATGATTTCAAATAAATAGAGAACTTAACAACACTATTTATTAATCATAAATTCTCAATTTATACAATAATACATACTGTGAGAATGAGAAAGATTATGCCCATATAATTAAATCCTTTTCTATTCTATTTGCTTAGAGCTCTGCAATCCAAGTCACAAAAGTAAAAGGATATAACAAAAGAATGAATCTCACTCCACGAAATTAAAGGTGGAACCTTCGTTGGCAAAATAAATAACTACGTACAGCCACTTTCATAAGGAATATTAAAAATGAAAATATTATACATATTCCTCAAAAACCTGGCTTGTCAGCCTCCAAGAGAACACCCAAGTGACTATATTAAAAATTGAGATTCAGCCACAATGAAAAACAAAAAAAAATGCAATTTTCCTTGGCATAGCAAACCTAGTTTTGATTTTTTCAATCCTTGAAACTAGTTCTACCGCAGCCGCCACTTAAAATTTCCAGCAACAACTTCTTTTAATTTAATTAATTCAATCAACAACATAGCATAATGCATATATTGAATCAAACTGGGCCTAGTTCGTTTCGTCTTTCTGACGTGGTGGAGGGATTTCAACGACATATCGTTCATGATTTCAAACGGATAACAAATTCAGAAAAAACAAGTATTCATACACATAATCAAAAATATGTATATTCTTCGTTTCTATTTAGATGAAGAAGCTTTCGATGCCAATTGATTAAATGATGGAATACGACAATATATAGCCGATGATCAAACAATAATAGACAACACATAATGCGATATTAATCAAACATAAAATTGATACTTATCTCTTGAATTGACCGCGACTAACCTTTTAATCGAATCTTCAACCACAAATACACCTTCAGCTTGATCATCATCCTTCGCCTTTTCTGTGTGTAACCCGAATAATATCTAAATTTCTGAAATGAGGCGAACTTGATGGAAAAGAGTAGAAACTTGTAAAACCCTTTCTCCTTATGGAATAAGACCCCTATATTATAACTACAGGTTTTTAGGTTTTTTTTTTTTTTTTTCAAAACCTGTTGGGTTTTATTTTCCACTGAGAAATAATATTTCATTTAATTCTTTATTATTCGAGCACAGCAGGGACCACAGAATTTAATTAACGAGGCTTCCTATTATGGAATTAATTCGAAATATCGAATTAATCCTACCATAATAAATTACGAATTATTCCACTAAAAAATCGTAATCGCACTTCTCGTTTCAATTTCGAAATCTTTCATTAAATCTTATTTAACTCCCCATGTTAAGATTACGGATACCAATCAATTAAATTAAATTACGACAATTTAATTCATTGACTAATTTAATCCTTTATATTACTATTAACTTACATCATGTGACGGATACAAAATCCACCACAGGTTTTCACATACGAGACTTATAAGCATCCATAGGGTATCATCAATCTCAAAGTCGAGACATGGATTCTATCAACTAATTATTATTTCACAAATGTAATTTGCCATTATCCAATTTACGGGAATACGTAGACCCGCAATTGGGTCGTACCTTTTTAATAAATCAAAATAATGAACAAATCACATTGATCATAATAATTATATCAAGATTAAGAGTATAAGTACATTTAATGAACTAGAGAATTTGTTTTATATATTCAAGACAAAAACACTTATCTCTACTCTGTCCGTTCAATACATACAAATGTATTAGCGAGAAAGGAACCATACCTTTCCCATAATGAATATACATTATATTAATCTTGGGCTACAATCATACGGAGTGCTTTGTCCAATTTCCATCTCAGATTGTGAACATAAATTTTATACTTATAAGAACCGACGATTTAATCTTCCATGTATAAGCTAAACTCTATACACCAAATCATCTACTATATAAGTAAAGGACACACACACTAGTACATGATCTATTAATTCTTTATTAAACAATGAATAAATAATTGTTCTATAATAAATACAATATCCAAACACATGGTTAATAGTATATATCCCAACAATCTCCCACTTAAACTTTTAACCATGACAATTGTTAGAATATACCATGTCTAAACGCATGGTTAATGGTATATACCCCAACATATACTACAATATTTCAACCAGTTAGACTTGTGAGCAAGAAGACAGAAAAAGAATGTCTCATACAGCTGTGCTAAGTGACGAAAAAAGAGAGGGTAATTGGATCGGAGAATTTGCAATTTTAATCATGCAAAATTTAGAATTATCACAACAAAAGACTCCTTGTTATCATTATGGTTTGTTTCTATGAGCTAATTAATGATGATTTAGAGGAAGATAAGAGAAAGGATTGTGGATGGATTGTAGCGAGAATTGAATTAGAGTTTGAACTTTATAAGTCTGAGTTGGAGATTTCTTCATAGCTTTTTGGTTTACTAAATTCAAAATTTATTTTTATACTTAATTAGTGAAAAACTAAAACATATAAGAAATTTGAGTCAGAACTATTGAATTGAATGAACTCATATGTCCATATTGCAGGAAGGATAGTACAGAGGCTGAAGGTTGGTAACAACCCGCACCCTAAACTTAATTATCGATATATTACTAATATATATAAACTAGATGGGTTTACTAATATTAGTTATGTTTGGATAGTGATAATATATATATATATATATATATATATATATATTGATAATAAACATACATAAGTTTGTACGTTTTATGGATATATATATATATATATAGATTATGTTCAAAAAACACGATTAATATAACATTGTAGTTTTGTCGTATCTAAAACTTTATTATATTTGCGTTTGCTATGAATATAAAGTCGGCAAAAATGTATTAATACTTTTTAAAAGAGAAGACTTATTTAAAAGGAAACTATTTTTCTCTTTTGAGAATAAGGCAATGAATGATATTTTCAATTTTAATTCGATTAATTTAAAAGTGTAAAATACTTATTATTTTTTTATCAAATTTTGATTTGGATAATTTAATTCAAATTGTTAAATTAATTTTACATGTTTAAAACAAAACAAAGTAGAAATTGATTTTTATTTAGACGAAGAAATACTATTTAGTTTAGCTCATTTTACTGTTTGTCATATTGTTAACTGATGGTTTTTAAGGAAACGTGAATTAGAATTAGAATTTGACTAATTTACCTTATTCATTATTTGATCTCCATTTGATATTAATCTCTTTTCACATTTATTAAAGTAAGAATAAAAATGAAAAAGTAATTAAATTCTATCTTATTTTAAAAAATATAAATATTTTAAGTATATTTATTTTAGTAAACATAACAAATAAATGATATATTACAAGAATATATATATATATATATATATATATATATATATATATATATATATATATATATATATATATATTATGTTCAAAACATGATTAATATAACATTGTAATTTTATGTATCCAAAGACTTTATTATATTAGTGTTTGCTACGATTACGAATACAAAATTGACAAAAATTTATTAATACTTTTTAAGAGAAAACTTATTTAAAAGGAGAAATTACATGAATATTGTTTGATTTTTTAATATGGGATGTTTTTTTTTTACATTGTTTATTTTTTAATATAGGATTCACTTTTTTTTTTTTTTGGATATTCGATTTTATTAATATGGGATTTTTTTTTAAAGTAACGAGTTTGGAGATGGTGATTTTTTTTTTTTTTTTTTTTATATTGAATGCTTTTTTTTTTAATTGGACGACGAAAAAGTGAGCCAAACCGGCTCTTTTATATAGTTAGAATGCTGATATTGGATTTTTAGTCGTCCTCACAGGGGTGGGATCATAATTTTGGTTGATTCTTTAATGCAATCAAGTGGCTACACATGGCTGGCAATGAGTCCCAAAACCCAATATGTTTGTCCTCTTTCTTCGTTCACGATGAATCTTCAGCAACCATACCACAATGTGCAACCTGTGTGGGCCACAATGGACGCTTGTCACGCAGAGACTCTCACACAACTGAGTCACTTTCTTCAAGACCACTTCCATGTGGACCTTTTTTTATTGGAAGTATAACTTTTTGTAGATCTACCTTTGCCTCTTGCTTTGTTACACCTCCATTTTAAATTATTTATCGTGCTTATTAAAAATAGTTATCTCAAAATATTTGTTATTTTAGAAATTCAAGATAAAATTAATTATTTTTATCCATTTCACCCTTAGTAGAATTTTGTCATTAATAAAGATGACACATAATAAAATAAACATTTTACTTTGTTTGTCCTTGTACATTATCGTAAATTTAGGCAATGTTACCAATCTTTTTTTTCTAACTGAACCATTTATCAAATCTCATTATACCAACAATGGTTGGTGGGCGAAATCACTTATTCCATCCTTAATCGAATCTTGAGTTCGAGCTCCAGCCAAGTGCGGAGTCCATTGTTAGAGTGTTTTGCTTTCCAAAGTGGGACTACCCGCACGAATCGATTATCGGGCCCAATGCGCTACCTGATACCGGATGGGAAATCAAAAAAAAATATCTCATTATAGGTTAAATATATCTCACGTCATCCATACATGTTTTTTTCGGGTTTTTTTTTTTAAATCCATACATGTGCTTGTAGAGATCTCTCCTGAATCATTTTCAAGCATAATTTCAAAAAGAAAATCATTTTATAAGTTTTCTTGAATTATTATTATTATTATTATTATTGTGCTTATAATTAGATTTATTTGGAAACATACATCTTGAAATTTTTGTTATTACGTGTAATTGTTACTTATTCTTTCACTCATTTCTTTTCAAATACCTAATATGTATAATAAATAATGAAAGCAAAAATCATTAATGAGCAATTTCTTATAAAATTGAAAATGAAGCCGTTATAAGTCAATAGTTAAATTATCTTAAAAACCTCTAATTTGATTAACCAATCAAGTAATCTTTTTAATCATAAAATATATTCGAAGAACTAAGTTATTTCTTGAGGTTCATTTTAATGATTAATGAATTTAGGTTTTTATTTTATTTTTATTTCGTCTAATTTTAAGGTTAGATCATCATATTTAACTAGCATAAATTGTTGCCACGTGAAATTTTGAGTGAAAAAGTACACCAACCCCTCCACCGCCACCCCACCCCACCTCACGTCCCCATTGTGTATTATTTGAATTTTTTAGTTGTTTGCACACATATTAAGAAAGTTATTTAAAATATAAGTTAAGAATGTTATGACTATATTAACCTTTTCAAATTTACTCATAGAAAGTACTTTATTAGGAAGTTCTTTAAATCATCTATTAGCAAGGGTAACTTTAGAAAGAAAATATTAATTAACACCTTTGTAAAAAAATTAATTAGTTTGGAATAAATAAAAATTCCTTAAAATGAAATAAAAAGGAATAGAGGAAGTTATAAATACCAAAAGAGTTTACTTCTATGTACAAGGGAAGAATTATATGCTCATAAAATCATAAAATGCCAACATATTTTTAAATTTATGAGCTTCGCCAAGTTAACTTTGTTTTTCTACAAAATAATGTTAGTTTATTAAATATCGAATCACTTGTGTCTTCAATTTGGTGTTTGCTAATTGCATACCAAACTTGCTTGCTAAAAAAAAATCTTTAAATTATTTTTTAATTTCTCATCCGGCGTCCGGTATATGCTTTGAAGCCCGATTAATTCGGATTCACGTCGGAAAGGTCTTTTAACACGGGTAAAACACTCCCTACCAAAACGACTCTATACCAAGCTCGAATCCTAAGCCTGTTAAGAATAAAGGAGCACTTACCATTTTGTCACAACTTAAAAGATAAAAATTATGTAACTAAGAAATTTTAATAATTGTTAAGACTTATAAACAAGACAAAATTAACATGTCACTACATTAAATCAATTATAACAAAAAAATATGACAAAAATTACACTTCCTTAATTAAAGTTACTACTCTTATATCATGAGTTTGGGCCCGGGCTTAGCACGGACCTCCTGCAACTAGTATAGTTGAATATAATCTTAAAAGTTCATCCATCAACCCTCACAAATTAGCAGTGTATTGCACTTATTATGTTAAAATCCTGAATACACCTTTATTTGCTTAATTGCTTTCTACGTGGTCTATGACATGGTGGTTTGCCCTCTGGTATAAGAGAAAATATTTTTCAAGATATAAAATAATTTAATTAAAAGGGGAGTAAAATTGACTTGCCTCGCCTATAGACTAAAGTCATCTCCCTTCACGATTATTTCAACTCTTAATGTTAATATTATAACTACTCCAACCAACACTTAACAGTATATTATCTTACTTTTAAAAAAAATCATCCACATACTATTCAATTTGTTAAAATTGTTATCAATTTCTAATAAATATTTTATTCGGTGAAATATTTTTCCACTCACCAAGACACCAACTAAGCGACTCCCATAGCATCTAAGTAGAATTTTTCAAACTTATCACATTGAGTAAATCCTTAATCCTCCCCTTTTACTAAGACTACAAAATACTCGTATGAATTATGGTCAATACTAATTATATAGGCATTTATTTCAAGTCCAGAGGTTAATACGGCAAGTTTACACAAGGTAGACTCTGATTTTACTTGGCTGATAGCAAAAATTACATTATACTAGAAAAATATTTATTAATAGGGAGACCAGGGGTTTTACTCGCCACTGCCGGTCCTCACGAGGGACCACTTGAAAATTAATGTCGGTTTTTGGAGACAAATTGGGTCGTTAGACGAGAAATTTACGTGTTGGAATTTTCCTTTCTTTACTACTCTCTCAGTTTTAAAATGAGTGTTTCTTTAACTCATTTCACGTTCGTTGAAAAAAAAATAGAAGGGTTCAAAATAATAAATATAAAGTGTAATTTACTAAGTTATCCCTAATTATTAGATGTTTACTGAAAATTGAGCACTATTAAGAAGAGATAGAGTTGCAAACAGTTAATCCCTCTGGATAAAAAAAAGTGTCCATTTAGCCTTTTTTTCTCGGGAAATAAAAAGAGTTTCATTATTAAATCAAGTTAATTAACCTTATCTTTCAGATTTTCTATTAAATGCTATGTGATTAAATCTCAATACCTATTTAATTAGGGGTAGTTTAGTCAAATTGTTTATTTTTGCGTAGGAGTTACTATTTCGACACTTGTTTTAGAACCCTTTTTTTTTTTTTTTGAAGGGACACTTATTTCTCAGTTGAAATGTGGAGTTTTTGACCATAGCTACCAAGTCAATTCCATGGTTGAATTGATTACCATTTCATTAAAGGCTAGGTTCCATGGTTGAATTGATTACCATTTCATTATATACTAGTCTGAACTCTGAACCTCTGCAGCAGTACAGTTGTAGTATGCCCACAGCCTGACTGAACGAAGTTTGTCTCTGTATGTACATAACAGTGCAATACAGATATACAAAGTAGTGTCCACAGTCCACACTATATACATGTATTTTCATTCATTAGCATTCAGCCAATTATGATAAATAATGGGTGGCTCATGGCTTCCACCTCTTATCGGTCTATTCCATCTTTTTCTCCTAGGCGGTTTTCATTGAAAGTTGTCAATAAACATATACAGCAACTCATTTGTTTTGTTTCCCAAACACATTATCAGCTCTTTAGTTTTTATTTTGATTTACCTGTTTGAGTGCATCTTGACTATTTCACTTGGCGTATGTTACCTTACAAGTTTTGATTAACTCTGCACCCATTGTGTTTTATCTGTGCTGGATTTTGATCTCTAATATCCAAGGTTTACTCCCACTTCATTATTCAAAGGTGTGACGCCCTGGTAGAGAGCAGGTTGATGAAGGCGAGTCAAGCAGGACTGACAGATTTTTAGATTGACAAGCTTCTGAAAATGAAATGCACATGACACTTTAGGTGAATCCCACATTGAAATAAGAGAGAGAAAGTAAAGAGTTTTACGAGGTGTAGCTCAAGTTCACATGGTACTCGTATTTTTGTTGTTCGATCTGGCGTAGCCCGAAAGACAAATTTGTACAAGCTTAGGGCCAAAGCGAACAATATGTGTCATGAACTTGCATCATTGCCAACCTTGAATTTTATTTTAGTACCTACTACTAGTTAAACAAGACATAAAGCAAAACTTGGTCCCTTTCCATTATAAACTTTCAGTTGCTGATATTTTATTGTTATTACTTATTAGTGCTTTGTATCCATGTTAGCAATGTTTGGGCTCCATCATGTGGAGCGCATGAAAAATCCAGATTACCTGCAATAATCATCAAAGAGAAAATTAAACTACAAAATGTCCAGCTGTCTACATTAAAACACTTCCCCAATCTTTATCAAAAAAAGTTTAGAAGAGTTGGATTCCTTTGCCTTTACCCGTAAGTGTTTGGTGGCTGAATAATTCTACATGTACTTTTTAACCTGAAGGAAAAAAGAAAACAGCTTCAATCAACTGTTTTATTTTCTTTCAGAAGTGGCATTTTGAGCATGCACAGCTTGAAGCAAACAAAAAGAAAATGACATTCACTGCATAACTACCATCTTGTATCAGATATTAAAGATTAGAGTATATTTGGTCTGTCTGAAAGAATTCATCTAATAAACAAGAAAAATACCATCAAAATATTTTACTTATTGTCAATGAATCTTACAAACTTTCATCACAATGAACTCTACCATATGCTAAAAGAATAAATGCACAACATAACAGATCATTACAAATATGAATGGCTAATGTGAAAGCTTAGAGATTATTATGTACACAATAACCATGTTACTACTCACACTGCTATCATAAGCCTACTAAAGAATTAAATAAAGCAACACCAAGAAAAAGGGGGTGTGGTTGGAAGAATATCTAACAGCAACAAAAGAAACATGAATTTGTGCAGAGGGATCAGTTATGGCCTGTACTCGGTTTCTAGTGTAGGTTGCGTTCGCGTAACAGTAGCAGCCGGTGCTTTTGTGCTCCCAACGTTAGTCATTTGTAATGCTTCTCCAACCTCTGCAGCCCTCTCCATTTCTTGCATTTTCTTTCTACGCTTGTACTTGCTCGCACACGCTATCAGAAGACCTAAAAGAAACATCAATACTAGTCCTCCTGCTACCGAACCAACAATTATCCAGACTTTCGACTTGTTCTTCTTTCCCTTATGATGAATTACAGATGGTGGAGACACTGGAGCAGGTGAAGGAGCAATTGACTCGGTCACGATAGAGAAATGCCCGTGTTGAAATGTTGTACACGTGTTATCCGACAAAACTTTGCTGAAATTCAGAGAACCTTGTAAATCAATTGAAACACATTTTGCAGATGATCCAACAGGCAATGGCTTGACATCAGAAAAACTTATTGAAATAGGCTGACCAGAAGCTTTAATATCCAGCTCAGGCAAATTAGTAGCTGACAGATTTGATGCATCGTAAGCAAGAAGACCTAATACGGGAGCCAAGTAGATGTAGCCGGGTAGGTTGTAATATCTTGCAGACCAGTTGCCCAAATTTTGGTAGACCAGTACAAGCCTCTCAACATAAGGCTGCTCGACGACACCAATGGGTAGTTGGAACTCTTTATACATTTTAACTCCTCGTCTCCTTAAGCTACCGCTCCTAAGCCTCAACGCAGATACCTTAATCCCTGTCAAATTCGATGAGACTTTTCCATCATAGATAACACCTGTTCTAATCCTCGGACGATCAAATGCAAGATAAGCATAATCTTGGAGGAGTGCGTCTAGTGCCCGTGCAGCCCCCATAGAAAAGTCAGTTAACTGGGAACTTTCGGAATGTGGCAACCAAAACAACCACATCAGAAAGCGAAGCATCGAGAGTGTTCCAATAAGCCCCATCATGCTTCACAATTTCACTAGCTCACAACAATGTCAACCCCCAAATACACCTTTTTTCACCCTGAAATGCTTTACTTAAGCTCAGAGTCTATCGGGAACAGGCTCTCTATCTCTACGAAGTAGGGGTAAGGTCTGCATACACTCTACCCTCCCCAGACCACACATGTGGGATTACACTGGGTATGTTGTTGTTGTGTCTTGATAACTGTGTCATCCGTGTTAGCTTGCTAGCGCCAGACTAATCAGCTAGGCAACCAGCTAAAGCCTACGAGCTCAGGTATCAGGTAAACCTGTCCACCAAGGTTCAGGCAAATGTGCCGATAGGAGGAATTCGCAACCCAAAATGTTAGTACTTATCTAGTGATGGTTCTCAGATCCAAAATGAGCAATTTAAGGAAACTGTGCTACAACTACTTTAATATCACAAAGAGACTTCAAGTTCACGCTTTAGGTACTTTTAAATTCCTAGGTTTCGTTGGAGAATCTGATACTGCAAAACAAATATAACGGTAACAGTATCAAAAGTAGTATGCAAGTAAACTTGGTACTTTAAGCCGCTGAAAAGTCAATAACCCAAACACTTTTTGATAAATTCTTGCACAAAAAAGAGACTGGAGTGAAATCATTAGCTTGATTCCCCTGAAACCCAAATTATTCATCAATTTGCTAACTAATTACCAAACCCCAAAAATTAAAAATACAATCTTGATGATTTTATTTGCTCACATAATCACACTAAGACATGGGCATTTTAGGAAAATAGAACAACGTAGTGCCATTCTTGTTTATGTGGACATAAGAAAAAGGAAACAAAATGCAAACTTTTTATTTAAATGAAAAGAAAAATTACCAGAATTTAAGCCCACTTGAGTTTATCAGCCCTCAATGTTGAAATACAGTAGAAACTCAAAACACCATAAGCCAGCAAACCTAGATATATGATCCAATTAAGCAAAAGGGGTTTAAAATATGGAGAAATACAGTAAAAACTTCAAACCCAACTCAGCATTGTTTTAAAAAAAATGGAGAATTTGTAGTTGCAGAGATGAGCTTAGACGGTTTTTTTTTTTTTTTTGTGTGTGTGTGTGTGAGAGAGAGAGAGAGAGTAAAGTGAATGCCAATAGACAAAATAAAAAATTTAAAAAAAAAAAAGGCGATATAGCAATGGGCCGTGTAATGAATAATGTGTCCAAGAATGTTATATAGTACTAGTCCTTGTAGATTTGATTATTTGAATAGTAGTAATAAAATAAAATCTTCGTACACCTTATACAGTTGTAACTTGTAAGTATATCAAAATGCAGTGTGAGCTGTGAATTCTATAAAAATGATAAGTATGTTTGTTTATACCTTTTTTGCGATTAAGAAAAATCTCCGCACTAAATTTTGTAATGATTGATAAAGAGTATCTTGTTGCAATATTTTATTTTCTTTTTTTTTTTTTTGGTTAAAATTTATTTATAATTAAATGTCTGTATTAATTATGGGATAATTTCTGTATATAAATATAATTCCTAACCCAAAAACTAAAAATGCAATCTTGATGATTTTATTTGCTCACAAAATGCAATCTTGATGATTTTATTTGGTCACATAGTCACATTCTATATAAGACATGGGCAATTTAGGAAAAGTAGTGCAATGTAGTGCCATTCTTGTTTATGTGGACATAAGAAAAGGGGGAAAAAATGGAAAGTTTTTATTTAAATGATAAGAAAAATTACCAGAATTTTAGCCCACTAACTAAGAACAGAAACTTGAGCTTATCAGCCTTCAATATCGAAATACAGTAGAAGCTCAGACACCATAAGCTATTATTAGATATTGTGTATGACCCAATAAAGCAAAATGGGTCTAAAATATGGAGAAATTACAGTGAAAACTTCAAACCCAACTTAGCATTATTTAAAAAAAATGGAGAATTTGTAGTTGCAGAGATGATCTTGATTTTTATTTATTTTTTTGGTGGGGTGAGACTTGAGAGAGAGGAGTACCAGTAATAAAGTGAATGCCAATAGACGAAAAAAAAAAAAAAAAAAGAGATGAAACAGTGGGCGGTGTGATGAAATGTGTGAAAGAATATATATATATATATATATATAGTCCTTGTAGATTTTAATAGTAATAAAATAAAATCTTAGTACACCTTTATACAGTTGTGAGTACATCAAAATGCAGTGTGAGCTGTGAATGGTACAAAAATGATATGTTTGTTTATACAGTACTTTGTTGTCACCGAGAATAATATCGGTACTAAATTTTCTAATGATGGAGATTTGAGAAGAGTATTTGGTTGCAATATTTTATTTCCAATTATGTCTGTATTAATTATGAGATAATTTCTTTATATATTAAATTTAACGAGGAATCAGAACGTAAGTACATAAGAGTAAATCAATGGAAATTTTGACATTTGCAGTCCTACTTGTTAAGGTAACCATTTTTTACTGTTTCTAATATAATCTTTGTAATATTGATTTAGATTAAATTATATAATAGAGTGTACAAAATTTAAGAAAAAAAGGACATGTAATATGCTAATTTTTTATTCCTTTTTCTTAAATTTATATTTATTTAAGAGTTTAATTTTTATACACTGATATCATAAAATAATTTATACACTATTAAGTCATCTTAAAATAGATACTTATAAGTTATCAATAAGCTCGAATGAAGTGAAAGTGAAATGGTTGTTTGGTTTTGGGGTGGGGTGGGGGGGGGGGGGGGGCTACAGAAGATCCGGAAAAAGGCTAAACAAATAGTCAACTTTACCTTGGCATGCTTCCATTAACGAAACTAGAATGTAAAAAGGAAAATGACAACGCATCCAGGAAAAAGGATTAGAGCCTGTTTGGATGAGCGTATTTTAGGTGCTTTTAAGCTAAAATAGTTTATAAGCATTTTTGTAGTGTTTGTCTACGATAAAAAATAAAAAAAATAAAAAAAGTGTTTTGAATCACTTGTTTTTAAGCCAAAATAACAAAAATAAGCTAAAAGTCATAAGTTAAGTATTTTTAAGTAAAACTTACACAAATAACTACCTTTTAACAGCTTCTAACAAGTTATAGCTATAAGTTGAAGATTTACAATTCGTAGCTACTTTTGACTGTATTTCAGGTGTATCTCGCGTTTTTGAAATACATGAAATATAGCGAAATACAGCGTGGCTGTTGAATAAAAAAAAAGGCTATATTTATGGCAATAAAAATATTTTTCAAACTATATGGTAATTTGTATTAATGGATCCATGATTCACGCAAACCTCATGAGGTTCCATTACAGCTAACGTCTCTCTATCAAAATCACTCCATTCAAAAGTTTTTTGCTAGTTTTTGTTGTATTCGGTTGTATTTCGCGTTTTTGAAATACACGAAAATACAAAATTTGGCAGCGTAAAAATAGGTTGTATTTATGGAACATATTCTCTTCTTTCATTTTAAATGGTAAATGTTACACCCCTCGTCTTCATAGTGGTAGAACTTATGATTTTCTAGTCGGGTATGCCTTGAGAATTGAGACCCGAGCCCGAGTTTCGGAGATAGGAAGTGTCCTACCCCGTGTGCAATGGTACAGCGGGTATTCACGGTGATTACTGAGATTTGAAGTTGAACGAATCGAATCGACGCGACTGAACCGAATTAGAAAATGCAGACACCGACCAAGATCGACGGGCGGCGTTGTCGCGTCGATAGGTTCGCCCGCGTGCGGAGGTGCAGGTCGACGAGCACGTCGACGGGTCGTCAACCCGCTCGTAGAACCGGATCACTGAAGTATTTAATTCTCCAAGTATAAATACATGGTCCACGACTTTATGTCTTATTTCTCTCTTTCCCAGATCAGAAAACCCTAATATTTTGCTCTCCCAACATTTGTGGCATAGTAGTGAAGATTTGACAAGACTCGGACCCCTTAAACCCGAGCTTGTGAAGAAGAAGGTTGTTTCTAGGGTTTCTCCAAGAATGGGAAGCTTAAGGAGTTGAAGTTAAGGTGATTCTTGGGATTCTTGACCCCTCAGGGTATGTAAATGATTCCTACCCTCGTATTTGAGTTGCTATCAAGAGCTTTAGTGATTTTAGGTAAAGAAAGGGTATTTGTGGAAGTAATAGATTGATGAAAGGTAAGGTAGTGACATGAGACTATTTTAAAGAAATGATTAGGGATGGATTTACGTGTAGTTGGATATATATAGGCGTTATCATTGTAAGCCTATAAAGGAGATGGTCGTCTATAATTTGTTAAGCTTTATACGTGCTTGGGAATGATTAGTAAGCAAAAAGTAGCTAATTAAGGCTTATGTTATCTTAATTGTAGATTTACAAGTTCGAAGTAGAAGTTGGGCGATTTGATATACGTCAAGGTATGTTAAGGTTATTCCTTTTTTTTTTTGGCATGATCCTATGATGTGAACCGATAAACGAGTAAGAAAGTTTCCATATTACTCTATTCTTATAAGTTCTAAGAGAAATACGATTTTGATGTTCCGTACCATAGCTATGGTATTTTCCCCATATACGGATCTTATGATTTCTGTCTAGTAGTGTAGTGTAGTAAAGGCCATGAAGAGGCAAATTGTCATTATATTATTGAGAATCATGTTGTTCAGTCTCACTTGTATTATGCATTCACTTTCAGTTCTCAGGGGTACAGTGAAAGGCACACTTGACGGGGGGTGAAGGTGTGACCTATGATATTACGTTCTATATGTGAAAGACACACTTGACAGGGGGTGAAGGTGTGGCCTATGAGTGGTCCATGAGTGGCCTATGATGTTGGAGTATATACATGAGAAAGACACACTTGACAAGAGGTAAAGGTGTGACCTGTGATGTGACGATGAGGTGTGTACCTACTAGTTATATATATATATATATATATGCATGTCCATACTTCCCGACATATAGATTCAGCCAGATGCAGACAGATACTAGTTCATACGCAATTTATGCAGATAGTCATTTCAGCTTATGAGTTCAGATCTTATTCATGATTTTTGTACATAGTTATACATGTTGTCTTTGTCCCTTACATATTCAATACATTATCCGTACTGACTCCCCATTGCTCGAAACGTTCATGCCGCGGTACGATGTAGACGGGGAGGTGGTCTTAGTAGGACCCTTATCAATGACGATCGGTGCACTCGTTCGATCACGGAGTTGCAGTCTATTTTGGTAGGCCATTTTTTTTAGATGTATATATGTCACGACCTGCCTAGGGGGCCGTGACGGGTATCCGGAGCTGGCCACCGAGCACCACACGTCATGCTACTATTGTCTTGATCTGCTCACACATCCATTCCATAAAACATGTACTCATGCATACATAGGCCCTTACGGCAACAAAGAATAATATACAAAACATACATCGAGGGGAACACGACAACTACTACCCACACACAAGTATCTACGAGCCTCTAACTGAGATTCTGAGATCATGAAGATGGGACAGGACCCCATCATATCCGAATATATATATACACAAAATAATATATCAGGGGCGGCACCTCCGGTCTATGGAAGTGCTCCGGTGCAAGCGGATCTGACTCCTAGGAAGCCGGGTCGTCTCCCTGTCTACCTGTGGGCATGAGCACAGCATCCAAAAGAAAAGGATGTCAGTACGGACAACGTACTGAGTATGTAAGGCATATATCATAAAGTAACAGAAGAACAGGAAGACAAACAAAGATGAAAAGATAGCTGGTAATTGCTTGCCTCTTAAGGCGGAACCATGCATGCGTACGCGTAACATATCATATCATGTATTGATGCGGAACGTGCAGCCCGATCCATATATTGCCGTGGAACGTACGGCCCAATCCATTACCCATATAGCCCGCGTCCGGGATAATATCATCATATGTCGGTCGATCGGTGGCTGTGCGTATAGCATATATATAATATACGTAGCATTTACGAGAGCCCGAATAAAGTGCACTCTCTCGGAGTGACATAAGGTCGTAAACCTCCGAGTGCATTATGACATCATCATCATTAGATCGTGTCTGGGGATCCATGACGTAACCTATGGCCATATGTAATATAGCTCAGATATAAGCTGAAGCCATATGCTTTATAGCCTGGGGCTATATGTAATATAACTCACTTAGACACGAGCAGTGACCATATGCTTTATAGCCCGCTCGGTTGCGTCAGAAGTCATTTAGAATGTTAAGCTTGAAAAGTCTTTCAAATCGGAGCCATTGTAAGATTCTTTAGGAACTATAAGCTTTTGGCATTTACGGGAGTAAAAATATAGAGAATGACGTATATAGAATCAACGTGTAGGGATCGTACCTTTGAAAGAAGAAGGGGATAGCCTCACATACCTTTGTGTCTCCTCAACGTCGTCGACTAAGAGCTCTCCTTCCGACTTACGATTCTACATATAAGAGGGTTCGTACGAAGGTTAGATTGTTGAGGGCATACTTAAATTTAAACTAGAGTGGATAAAAATTTAACGAAAATTGGGCAAAGATTTCGTTTGTTTTCGACAACCTTTCCTCATATAACCAAACGGCTCCAAACAACACAACAACATCCATAATATCATAATACGCAATTTCCCCTCAAGTTAAACATTATTCCATCTCTAAACTTATTTACGAATCCTCCATAACCATTACTTAGAATACAACTTCATACTTATTTGTAATTCGAGTTCTTCAACTACTCAACACCTCTACTATCATTAAATAATTGTAATACTCGCCTTGATTACGTAAAGATGATTTTTTGGATAGAAATACTCCACTTGAGAAGAACTTCACTTGACTACCAAGGAGATTTTCAACCTCTCTATCAATCTTTCTAAGCATTTACACCCTTGATTCTACTAATCTTTGATGTTTAATCTTCGTTTCCTCTTCGAATATGTATTGAGGTGTTAGGGAGAGGTTTAGAGGTTTTTGGAAGTTTGGAGAGATGAAAAATGAGAAAAAGGAGAGGAAACCGTGTATATATGAAAATAAAACTCGGACTGACTCGAAATATACGGTCCACTATACGGTCCGTATAATTTATACGGTCCGTACATTGGACCGTATGTTTCCTCCAGATTGCCACCCTTCATCGGGGAAGGGTTCTGTCACGACCCAACCCCGTAGGCTGTGACTAGTGCCCGATCTGGGCACCCAAACACTTCCTCAGATAATATCAAACACATCCAGGTATATAACAGAAGCCGACAAAGCTGTGTTTCAAGTTTATATAATCTTCAAAAAAAATAATTTCGGCAGAGTTTTCTTTATTTTACGGACTATCCAAAATAACCCTGCACGCAGAAAATACCAACAAAGGCCACACAGGGCCAACAGCCCGACATATATATATATATATGCAAGCCGACAAGGGCCGCTTATATGTAACGAATCGCCCCAAAACACATATCATACAAGTCTAACCGAACAGACTGGGCACGACCCACACGTACATATCCACAGACCTCTAAACAGAAGGACAGAATCATATGACGGGACAGGGCCCCGCCGTACCCCTGAACAAACTCATACATATGCAACGGACGAGTATATACCAAGATGTGGGCTCCGAAATAAAGGGAGCACTCAACCGTAACGGGTGTCTGACCAGGCGGATCGTCGAACCGGACGTCCGTATGCGGGCATGAAACGCAGCCCCCCGAAGAAAGGGGGTCAGTACGGAATATGTACTGAGTATGCAAAGCAGAAATATACAATAATCAAATCTGGGTCATAATCGAAACGGAAGTACGGAAAGTAAGTACATATCCAAAAATACCAAAATGTCTATTTATCATGTTATTATTTTTTTTCAAGAATAACAAAGTATGTATAGGACTCAGTATCACACCATATACCGCGGTCAAAATCCAGCGGCACTATCATATCACATAACATACCGCGGCCGTATACCCGGCGTAAATATCGCGAACATACCGCGACAAATACCCTAATGCAAATATCACATAAGCATGCTCGCGACCAAATACCCAATGCTATATCACATAACATACCGCGGTTAAATACCCGGTAACATCACGTACCGGCATACAAATCATTATTACAAACCCAATAGAATAACCAAAGCGTACTATTATTTTCAACCCAAGGAAATAGTCAAATCAAATTTTCTCCGAATGTCACTCGAAGGCATATCAAACCGAACTTCAGAAATCATAATCCCGTATCAAAATCACATGCATATGAGCGAATAAATAATTAAGTTACCTTCCAAAATCCGATGACCAAATATATTTACTAACATCGGAAAGTGCGAGAAAAGTTTCGATTTATGAATTAGTATACAAAAGTTACAACCTTCTGAAATCGTTCTTATGTGTCAAAATGTATTATCAAACTCAATAAAGTAGTTAAAATAAATATTTTATAGTAATCGGAGCGATGGTCAAAAGTTCTCTTTCAAAATCTCGCAAATATACCAAACAGAGCGACATAGGGAGATCTCGGAATGCGTGAACCCCACCTCGGTCAAATTGAGGCGGCGTACCCCAAACTATGGTCGTTAGGCCTTACGAGGTCATATACAAAGGATTCTAGGCCCTCCAATATCATTTGGGCGAACTACGGATGTTTGAACAAATGTTTCAACAAAACAGGACATACTTAATTCAATTCTACTAAATGAGAAAGGGCCAAAATGGAGCTCGGATTTCGAGGAGTAGAGTCGTCCCCCAAAGCTCGTATCTTAGCCTAACATACCTAGACATGCCAAGAGAAGGAAAGAGCAAGCTTCACATACCTTATTCGCTTCTTAGGCTTGTCTAAATTCAACTCCCGTTTCCTCCAAAATCCGCAATTGGTCACGATTACCAAATGTCATTTGTAAGCCTTAAGAATACAAGTTGGAAGTAATGCTTGTCTACAGAAATTTCGACAGCATTTCCCCTATAATTACAACATCCCCGAGAATTCAACTCAGCCAAATCAATCAACAACAACAACAATAACCAACCTAACTCAGCCAAATCAATCAACAACAACAACAATAACCAACCTAGCAACATCAACAACCAATCCGGAAAGCAATACAACAATAATAGCTTTCTTTTCCATCATTCCACAACTTTCGTAAATTCACTTCGACGACTTGCATTCAAGCCAACGTCGACGCTTATACATTCACATACTAACCCGAACCCATAGCAACAACATTTAAAGGCATTCTAAGCAATTCATACAACATTTCCAACAACCCAAATTTTTCTCCAACTCAGCCGAATTCAGCCCCAAACCCGAGAGCCTCACTTAAATCATTCCTCATTTTCAAATCATGATTTGTATCCACAATTCACATTCTAACAATGCTATTATCATCAATATACAAATTACATTAAATGTACAAAAATCTCCAAATCAGTCCGCAACAATCACAACCTCAATTTGAGCCATTAAACATTCATTTCCAACATAAAATTCATAACGACGACGACTAAAACATTAAGCGATATCAATTCGTTCATTGTCATATGGTATGACCCATTTCGACCAACACTACACATATACATATATGGATGATTCTCAATCGTTCTTCACCTTACAATGATCATAATAATGCCAACTAAGCTTAATTCATAGCTTCAATATCACACAACACACACACACACTACACGGCTAAAACACCACACACAAATCACTTCCAACATGCCTTATTTCATGATTTTCCTCTATTTTAACATACTACAACAAACATACCACCTTCACAATACATAAAACATAATGAATTCTTACCTTTTCTTCTTCAATTTCTCAATAGCCTAGGGTTTCCAAGGATGAAAAATAATGGGTTGATCGCTCCAACGACGCCTCCACGCTACTTAGGGACCTCAATATAGTGGGTTTACATCAATGGAATAATTTTGGAAGAGTTAGAAATGGGGGTTGGTTTTTCTTCACCTTGGCCGAGAGCCTCCTAGTCTTCAACTTCTTGTTCTATTTTTTTTCTAAGTGTTAAAATGAAGCAAGTGAAGTAGTGGTCATCTTTTAACCAAGGCAAGACTTGTACTAGAGTCCTTTGGCCCACACCATGTGTTGTTCCAATTAAAAGTTGACGCAAAATTGGTGGGCCAACCACCACACTCACACGGCTACATCATGGAAATAATGGATGATTTTCAACTTCCAATTTTATCACTTTTGGTCCCAAATTTTCCTAATTGTTCCATGCCAACAAATTCATGCACAACTTATAACTCAAAATAAAATCGAAGGTCAAAAATCCCGACTTTGCATCCCGAAATAGTTTTGTACTTAACTTATCATAATTAACCTGGATTGTTCCAATGTACAAAAATGCGGGATATAACAGGTTCTACGGCCAAGTATACGGGCCGTATAAAATATACGGTCCGTACATTGGACCGTATAGTCCTCAATTTTTCTGACTTCGTTCTCGTTGCTTCGTTCGATCTCGAATCCTTATGGAACCTTCTTGGTACTCGTGCAACTCCTCCTTAACGATCTAACGGACATCGTAACTCGTTCTTAAATCCTCGTTAAACATTCGTTAGCTCGACACCCATGAAATCCTTCCCAAACATAACTTATACTTCACATTCATGACGAGCCTAGTTCCGCCAAGTCTGATAACCTAAGAATCTTATCGTATATACGTTAAGGTTGCCAATCACCCTCTTGTAGTCGTGAAGGTCTCATGTCCGCCTTGATCGACGTTAGTCCATTCACGACACAACGTCACGAAATTACTGAGGTGTAAAAGTGGTATCAGAGCAGGTCGTCCTAGGGTGTGTCTACGAGCCGTGTCCGGTAGAGTCTTGTTTATGGGTGTGAAGCGCGCCACACTTATAAACGAGAGGCTGCGGGACATCTAGGAATAATGACCGTCCTTCTTTTTATAGATCGTGCGATAGAGCCATAATGTAAGGTTTCCTTATTCTAACTGTGCGTTATGATTTCAGCGACGCCGACGAAGGAAGAAAATCCGCACCATATTGGATGCCGCCGGGAAGGCACCACCGAGAGCCTAGCGGAGTCGGGACATGGCGAGGCCCAGTGCTACCCTCGCCATCGCTCCCACTCCTATTCCTCTAGCGAGAAAGCGTAGAGGCTCCGCCCTCCCCTGTTCCGCTCGCATCGGACTTACGGGATCCGTTCACCGTTGACTCAATTAGGTCCGCGCAGCCCCGACGAGAGAGTGCGGGTTCAAGTGATAGGGCGACCGGTGCTCGAGCCCGTGATTTCACGAGCTTAAATCCTCCGAATTCTTCGGGTCGAAACCGGATGAAGACCGCAGGCTTTATTGATGAGGTGCTGAGGACGTTGAGGATTATCCATGCTTCTGATACTGAGTCCGTGGAGTTGGCTTCATATAGACTCCGGGACGTAGCTGTTTTATGGTATACTAATAGGATTTCTTCAAGAGGGGAAAATGCACCTCCCCCAAAATGGCGCAGTTCGTGGATGCTTTTATTCGACATTATTTACCACCTGAGGTCCGTCAGATAGATTCCTGAATCTCAAGCAAGGAAATATGAGTGCCCGGGAATATAGTCTCCGATTCAATTTATTGGCTAGATATGCTCCGGCCATGGTAGCCGACATGGGAGACCGGGTACATCGATTTGAGAGGCTTAGGGCCACACTTATTTAAATCTTGTCCCGACCTCGGCCTCGCTATTAGAAGGAATGGATATTTCGCGCATTCAAGCGCATGCTCAGAACTTGGAAGAACAACAGCAGCCGCCGAGGGGAGATCGAGTTATGGACAGGGGACACGGTAAGAGGACTAGATCAGCGGGTGCTAGCAGTGAGTACAGAGGAGGCCAGGGGCAGCAGTATTCTAGATATTCAGGCCAGTCTGCTTCTAGTGCACCTTCTCGGTTTGCGGGCCGAAAGTTTAATCGTCCCACCTATTCCGAGCCGAGTTAGGGCTCAGGAGCTTCAGGTTCCCAGTACCGTGGCGATTCTAGCCAGAGGCGACCGCTGGTACCACAGTGCAGTCAGTGCGGCAAATTACATCCCAGGTCGGTGTCGCGAGGCTCGGATGCTGCTATGCGCATCGTGGTCGGGTTGGCCACATTATGCGCGATTGTCCGCCGAGGAGCGGCCGAGATGAGGCCTAACCTACAGGTTCAGCAGCAGGTTCATCGTCGTCCGTACGTCCCGTAGGACAGGCTTCTCAGGTTCCAGCGGGCCGTGGCAGAGGCAGAGGAGGAGCCTCTAGTTTCAGCGGTCCCCAAAATCGTATTTATGCATTGACCGGACGGCAAGATCTGGAGACCTCTCCTGATGTTGTGACAGGTATATTGACAGTATCTTCCTATGATGTTTATGCATTGATTGATCCGGGCTCTACTTTGTCATATATTACTCCTTACATTGCCGGTCGTATCGGGATAACACCCGAGCCAATCAAACCTTTTGAAGTGTCCACCCCAGTTGGTGACCTAGTGTTAGCCAGACAAGTGTATAGAAATTGTATAATTGTAGTGTGCGGTCGACACACCGTAGCTGATTTGATTGAACTGGAAATGCTGGACTTCGACGTTATTATGGGCATGTGGTTAGCTTAACTTGTTATGCAAATGTAGACCGCAGGGCCAAGGTGGTCCGGTTCAATTCCCCGAGAACCCAGAGAGTGGAAGGGTAACACTGCATCCCCAAGAGCCAGATTTATTTCTTATCTTAAGGCAAGGAAGATGATTGCCAAGGGCTATATTTATCATTTAGTTCGAGTCCATGATACGGAAGCAAAGCCGCCGACTCTTCAATCCGTTCCGGTAGTGAACGAGTTTCCGCACGTATTTCCAAGACGAGCTTCCGTGCCTTCCACCGTAACGGGAGATTGAATTCACTATCGATGTATTGCGACACCGAACCAATATCTATCCCTCTTCGCGTAACGGCTCCTGCGAATCGAAGGAATTAAAAGCACAAACCGAAAGATTTACTCGAGAAGGAGTTTATTAGGCCCGCTCATCGCCATGGGGGAGCACCTGTTTTATTTGTAAGGAAGAAAGATGAATCCCTGCGGATGTGTATCGATTATAGGCAGCTGAACAAAGTGACAATAAAGAATAAGTATCCACTTCCGAGAATTGACGATTTATTCGATCAATTGCAAGGAGCTAAGTGGTTTTCCAAGATAGATCTGAGGTCGGGATACCATCAAGTGAGAGTCAAAGAAGAAGATATTCCGAAGACGGCTTTTAGGACCAGATATGGTCATTATGAATTTCGGGTGATGTCGTTTGGTTTGACTAATGCTCCAGCAGTATTTATGAACCTGATGAATGATGTGTTTAGGCCATTCTTGGATTTGTTTATAATTGTGTTCATCGATGATATTCTGGTATACCCCAAATCTGAAGGAGAACATGCAGAACATTTGCGTACCATTCTTGGAATTCTCCGAGCTCGCCAATTGTATGCTAAATTTTCAAAATGTGAATTTCGGTTGAACTCGTGACTTTTTCCGGGCCATATCATCTCGGCCCATGGTATTCGGTTGATACCCAAAAGATTGAAGTTGTGAAGACTTGGCCAAGGCCTACAACACCACGTGAAGTCCGTAGCTTCCTGGGTCTAGCCGGGTATTACAGGAGATTTGTGGAAGGATTCTCCTCTATTTCGGCACCATTGACGAAGCTAACACAGAAAACTGCCAAATTTCAGTGGACAAATGCTTGTGAGCGGAGCTTTCAAGAATGGAAGAAAGACGGAGTTGACCTCGGCCCCGACACTTCCGTAAGGATCGGGCGTTATGTGGTGTATTGTGATGCCTCGGGTGTCGGGATAGGCCGTGTATTGATGCAAAGACGGCAAGGTCATTGCCTATGCCTGTGCAATCGCGAAAGCATGAGAAGAATTATCCGACTCACGACCTTGAATTAGCTGCAGTTATTCACGCTCTGAAAATATGGAGGCACTATTTGTATGGCGTTCATGTGGACATCTACACAGATCACAAAAGTCTCCAATATATTTTCAAGCAAAAGGAATTGAATCTGCGTCAAAAGCGATGGTTAGAGCTGTTAAAGGATTATGATGTAAATATTCTATACCATCGGGGTAAAGCAAATATTGTAGCTGATGATCTCAGCCGTAAATCCATGGGTAGCCGAAGTGATGTTCCTCCAGAAAAGAAGGAATTAGCTCGTGAACTCCACCAGCTAGCTAGTTTGGGAGTTCGTTTAATGGAATCGGGCAATACCAGAGTTAATGTGCTTAACCCAGCTGTTTCATCCTTGGACACAGAAATAAAAGAGCGTCAATACGAGGATCCCAAATTGAAGTATTATAAAGGTGTGCAATTCTCAAAGGAAAGGTTACCATTCGAAGTCTCAACAGATGGGGTTCTCAGATACCAGAATAGGTTATGTGTTCCGGATATTGCGGGACTTCGTCGTCGGATCCTGGAAGAAGCTCATTATTCCCGTTATTCCATCCATCCTGGAGCGACGAAGATGTACCATGATCTTAAACTAGGGTATTGGTGGGAAGGAATGAAGAGGGATATAGCTGAGTTTGTAGCTCGATGTCCAAACTGCCAACAGGTGAAAATTGAGCACCAAAAACCAGCAGGGCTTCTGCAAGAAATGGAAATTCCAACCTGGAAATGGGAGGCGATCAATATGGATTTTGTTGTTGGGTTACCTCGTTCTCGACATAAGTACGACTCCATTTGGGTGATTGTTGACAGGCTCACAAAGTCAGCACACTTTCACCCGGTCAGATCTACATATTCGGCAGAAGATTATGCTAGATTGTACCTCAAAGAGATAGTACGGCTTCATGGCATTCCCATATCTATTATCACTGACAGAGGAGCACAATTTACAGCTAAAATCTAGAGATCCTTTCAAGAAGGATTGGTCACTCAAGTGAAATTTAGCACGGCATTCCATCTACGTGCACCGATGGACAAGCTGAACGCACTATTCAGACCTTAGAAGACATGTTGCGAGCTTGTGCGTTAGACTTTCGGGAATTGGGAAGATCATTTGCCACTTATTGAATTTGCCTATGATTATCATGCCGTATTCGGATGGCTCCGTATGAGGCCCTATATGGGAGGAAGTGTAGGTCCCCTATTGGATAGTTTGAAGTGGGAGAGGCACAACTAATCGGTCCAGAGTTGATCCAACAAGCGGTTGAGAAGGTTAAGCTCATCCAAGACCGGTTGACGACAGCTCAGAGCCGCCAAAAATCTTATGCCGATAATCGCCGTAGGAATTTGGAATTTCGTGTCAATGATTGGGTATTTTTGAAAATATCGCCAATGAAGGGAATAATGAGGTTTGGTAAGAAAGGTAAGCTTAGTCCTCGATACATTGGGCCCTACAAGATTGTACGTAGAGTGGGCCAAGTAGCTTACGAGCTGGACTTACCCCTAGAGCTGAATTCAGTTCATCCAGTCTTCCACGTATCGATGCTTCACAAGTGTATTGGAGACCCAACCAAAATAGTGCCTGCAAGAGACATTCAAGTCACTGAGAAACTGACCTACGAAGAAGTTCCTGTCGCTATCCTGGATAGGCAAGCACGGAAGCTCAGAAATAAAGAAGTCGCTTCGGTCAAAGTCTTATGGAGGAATGATAATAGAGAGGAGATGACTTGGGAAGCAGCAGAAGCTATGAAAATCAAATATCCGCATCTATTTCCACCCCTAACGGAGACCCAAGGTGAAGCATCAATGCCCCCAGGTATGAAATGTTCTACTATTTTATTGCTTCCGGGTCGTGTGTGGCCATATTTCTTATTGTTGATGTTGTATCCCTGTGTGGCGATGTTATTTTGGGTTACTGTGACAGGATGGTAGTGTCAAATTATAGGGGAAACTCTGGCGAAATTTTCGTAGGATTCCCGAGAATTTAACATTCGAGGACGAATGTTCTTAAGGGGGGGAGAATGTTACACCTCGGTAATTTCGTGACGTTGTGTCATGAATGGACTAACGTCGGTCAAGGCGGACATGAGACCTTCACGACTACAAGAGGGTGATTGGCAACCTTAACGTATATACGATAAGATTCTTAGGTTATCGGACTTGGCGGAACTAGGCTCGTCATGAAAGTGAAGTACAAGTTATGTTTGGGAAGGATTTCATGGGTGTCGAGCTAACGAATGTTTAATGAGGATTTAAGGATGAGTTACGATGTCCGTTAGATCTTTAAGGAGGAGTTGCACGAGTACCAAGAAGGTTCCATAAGGATTCGAGATCGAACGAAGCAACGAGAACGAAGTCGAAAAAATTGGGGACTATACGGTCCAATGTACGGACCGTATATTTTATACGGCCCGTATACTTGGCCGTAGAACCCTTCCAGTGAAGGGTGGCAATCTAGAGGAAACATACGGTCCAATGTACGGACCGTATAAATTATACGGTCCGTATAGTGGACCGTATATTTCGGGTCGGGTCCGAGTTTTATTTTCATATATACACGGTTTCCTCTCCTTTTTCTCATTTTTCATCTCTCCAAACTTCCAAAAACCTCTAGAAACCTCTCCCTAACACCTCAATACATATTCAAGAAGGGGAAACAAAGATTAAACATCAAAGATTAGTAGAATCAAGGGTGTAAATGCTTCCGAAAGATTGATAGAGGTTGAAAATCTCCTTGGTAGTCAAGTGAAGTTCTTCTCAAGTGGAGTATTTCTATCCAAAAAATCATCTTTACGTAATCAAGGTGAGTATTAAAATTATTTAATGATAGTAGAGGTGTTGAGTAGTTGAAGAACTCGAATTACAAATAAGTATGAAGTTGTATTCTAGTAATGGTTATGGAGGATTCCAGAAATAAGTTTAGAGCTGGAATAATGTTTAACTTGAGGGGAAATTGCGTATTATGATATTATGGATGTTGTTGTGTTGTTTGGGAGCTGTTTGGTTATATGAGGAAAGGTTGTCGAAACAAACGAAATGCTGCCCAATTTTCGTTAGCTTTATCCACTCTAGTTTAAACTTAAGTATGCCCTCAACAATCTAACCTTCGTACGAACCCTCTTATATGTAGAATCGTAAGTCGGAAGGAGAGCTCTTAGTCGACGACGTTGAGGAGACACAAAGGTATGTGAGGCTATCCCCTTCTTCTTTCAAAGGCATGATCCCTACATGTTGATTCTATATATGTCATTCTCTATATTTTTACTCCCAGAAATGCCAAAAGCTTATAGTTCCTAAAGAATCTTACAATGGCTCCGATTTGAAAGACTTTCCAAGCTTAACGTTCTAAATGATTTCCTGACGCAACTGAGTGGGCTATAAAGCATATGGTCACTGCTCGTGTCTAAGTGAGTTATATTACATATAGCCCCAGGCTATAAAGCATATGGCTTCAGCTTATATCTGAGCTATATTACATATGGCCATAGGTTACGTCATGGATCCCCAGACACGATCTAATGATGATGATGTCATAATGCACTCGAAGGTTTACGACCTTATGTCACTCCGAGAGAGTGCACTTTTATTTGGGCTCTCATGCATGCTACGTATATTATATATATGCTATAGATGCATAGCCACCGATCGACCGAATATGATGATATTATCCCGGACGCGGGATGGACGCGGGCTATATGGATAATGGATCGGGCCGTACGTTCCACGGCAATATATGGATCGGGCCGCACGTTCGCAATACATGATATGATATGTTACGCGTACGCATGCATGGTTCCGCCTTAAGAGGTGCGTTACCGCCTATCTTCTTTTCATCTTTGTTTGTCTTCCGTTCTTCTCGTTACTTTATGATATATGCTCTTACATACTCGCACGTTGTCCGTACCGACATCCTTTTCTTTTAGATGTTGTGCTCATGCCCACAGGTAGACAGGGAGACGACCCGGCTTCCTAGGAGTCAGATCCGCTTGCACCGGAGCACTTCCATAGACCGGAGGTGCCGCCCCTGATATATTATTTTGTGTATATATATATTCGGATATGATGGGGTCCTGTCCCATCTTCATGATCTCAGAATCTCAGTTAGAGGCTCGTAGATGCTTGTGTGTGGGTAGTAGTTGTCATGTGCCCCTCGATGTATGTTTTGTATATTATTCTTTGTTGCCGTAAGGGCCTATGTATGCATGAGTACATGTTTTATGGAATGGATGTGTGAGCTGATCAAGACAATAGTAGCATGACGTGTGGTGCTCGGTGGCCAGCTCCGGGTACCCGTCACGGCCCCCTAGGAGGGTCGTGACAATATAGATGGGTACGACGGGGCCCTGTCCCGTCCTTTCTACAGCTTTATTCCAGTAGAGGTCTGTAGACAGTTGTATGCAGTAGTCAGACGATGTAGCCTTGTCGGCTTATATTCTTTTGTGTACAGTATATATGGCAGCCTAGCTGGCTTGCACTGTTCTTCCGCATGTTATGTTTATATGTATATGCAGATTGTACAGAGTTCGAATGTTTCCTCTTTATGAGATTAGTTTGTGCCATTCATGGGCCATTGATGTTCAGTATGTTTCAGATAAGTGTTTAGGGGTGTTTGGTCGCTAGAGGTCAGACTCCCGTCACGGCCTAAATCGGTTTGGGTCGTGACAAAGTCAAATTAAATCAACCATGTATCACGCATAACGGCTGAAGTTCCATAACAACCTATGTTTCTCTCTCCAAATTACTCCATTCCAAACTTTTAGAAATACTTCCAAATACAGAAAAATATACACTGGAATACAATGAAATATGGTTGATTGTGTAAGAAATATAAAATTGTAGCATGCGAATATACAATGGAATACAATGAAATGTATCAGAAACTGTTTCGTAAGTTAGAAATACATTGAAATATAGCGAAATATACTAAAACAGTACACTGAAATATATAGAAATATACTGAAACAGTACATTGAAATATAGCGAAATATACTGCAATATACACAAATATACTGAAACACCACAACCACAAACCCTACCGAACTACCACAACAACTGGAAAAACCCTCCTCCTTCCTCCGCCGCCTTTCTTCCGATCCACCATCCTGCTTCACTCCAAAAACCCTACCGAACCACCACAACAAACTAGAAAAAACCTCCTCCTTCCTCCTCCGCCTTTCTTCGATCCACTACTGTCCTCCTCCACTCCAAAAATCATACTGAACCACCACAAAAAACCATTAATACATGAAGCATATGGAGTTCAGATCTGAAGAACTAGAACCTTAAGGTTTTTTTCGAGTTTGGAGATGGAGATGGTAGTAATAATGGTGGTGGTGGTGGCGGCTCCGGTGAAATCCACTGCTCCTTCTTTTTCAAATCTGAGTGTATTCTCAGATTTGGCATCGTTCCACCACCGTCGCTGCCACCTCATCATCATCAACAACAGGAGCAATGGCCGCGGCATCGACGGCTTTAGCAGCCGCTGGAGTAAAGTCATGGTTGTTATTCGACTAGGAAGCAGCAACAACTTGTGCAACAACGATGTTGCTACGGTTTCTACGAGCTTTAACGCTCAGTTACCGCACGAAGTTTGGGAAGGAGAAGAGAGGCTCGGGAGATAGAGAAAGGGAGGGAGAGAGAGCGGTGAGGGGAAGGGAGAGAGAGAGAGAATTTTTTTTAGGGGTTTGGAGAAGATGATAAATCTTAAATGTGTAGTGAGGGAGAATAGAGAGGTACATGTATTTCAAAAGTTATTGGACCAGTTATGATATGTAATTTTGGAAAAATAAAGCTACAAAAATTAAATAAAAAATAAGGTAGTTATTATTCATAAATAAGTCTTAGAGGTAGCTATGGCAAGTAAATTTTCCTATTTTTAAGCCATAAACTATAAGCCCATACAAACAGGCGCTAATCTCTATCAATAGTGCTGCTAAAGCCACTTGAATTAGTAATTTGAAAAATAAGATTATAATTAAAATTCATTAATATTATTAAAGAAAATGAAATAGATGTATATAATTTCTTGACGGATGGATTTTGCATTGAACAGGTCGCGGCCCAAACCAGTACGATATATCCATGAAGCTGGACAAGGCATACTTTACATAGAAACTATGGCTTAAGGCATAAATTTTGACCGAATCGGCATAGTTTGCTATGAAATCTTGCTTGCGAACTTTTTTTTTTTTTTATACTCTGCTGATGTTCGAACCAAGAATCTCGAAAGTATTTTCGCCCACTTAAAGTGCTGAAGGACAAAAATTAAAGACCTGCGGTTTGAGGGCCAAAAATAAAAGACCAACCCCAGAGAGAGGCATTTATGCGAATGACCCCTGGCTTTCTGCGGGGCAAAGTGCATCAATAATCACCTTTTGGGTTGATGTTTAAATCTTAGCAAGTATTGTCAGTTTATTCAAACTTTAGCCAATACTTAAAAAAAGGACACTAACCCGCTTCGCTTCTTCTTGCTTGCTTATTCTGTGTGTTATGTATCTCTTTTCTTCTTCTTCGCACAAATAAGAAAGCGAGTGCGTGCACCGACAATGCTTCAATCTCGAACATAACTCCAATTACGTTTAACTTCAGGACAGTTTAATTAAGAATAGTTGAAATTTTAAGACGCCAATTTACAGGATTGGCCCTCGCTGGTGGTCTTTAATTTTTGGCCCTCAAATTAGTGGTATTTAATTTTTATCCTCTGCCTTTGCAAATTCTGCCTTAAAGTAGAATTTCGCAAGGCAGAATTCTGCCCATGCAAATTAGGCCTTAAGGGCCAAATTAAGGCAGAATTTGCACGGCTAGATTTGCAAAATTCTGCCTTAAGGCAAAATTGACAAAATTTGCAGAAGCAGAGGGTAAAAGTTAAAAACCGCCAATTTGAGGGGCAAAACTTAAAGACCACCAATTTGAAGGACAAAAATTAAAGACCACCCCAAATGAAGGGCAATCCGCGCAAAAAAAAGATTTTAGGACAGTCCTAAAATTTAATTTTTTCAATTCAATCTCCAGTATTTACTTCTTTATAGTACTTAAAAGAAGTTTTTCTTTACGTTGTGATGTTAGTATAAACATTAACAGACGATAAAAGTTAACATTCAGGCTGAACTAGAAAAATAAGCTTTAGGACACTAAAACTGAACTTTAGGATAGTGTTAAATGACATGAAGTTTGAACTGAGAAAACTAAACTTAAGAACATAGTGTCTTGAAGTTTTCAAGCGAAAATCTAAGCTTAAGGAGATGGTACTCTGAAGTTTTGAATCGAAAAAATTGAACTTAAAGACACAATGTCCCAGAGTTTTATATTGAAAAAATTGAACTTAAGGATATAGTGTCATGAAGTTTTAAAAAACTGAGCTTTAAGACACAAGTGAAGCTTTCAAGAAAAACAAATCTCTTCCTACTTTTTAAATTGTAGCTAAACTTTAAATAATTTGCAAACGCTGGCTAAGACTTAATCAATACTCTTAAAACTAGCTATTTTGTGCCAATTTTCATATGTGTTCTCTCTATCATCTAGATACTTATACTAACTATATGTCTTTAGTCCAGTGCGTCTTTATATTCTAGTATTCGACCTATATCCAGATCAACGGTTATTAGGTCAGATGCTATACATTGATTATTTATTATAAAAAGTATTTTATACTGAAGATATTGATAGCTTTTGCTATTAAATTAGATTAACTTGTATAGTATTTCATGATTGAGGCGGTTCGGATAGCAAAAGAAACAAATGCAATTGAACTTGAAAATGCAAATTGTGATTTTTGTTGGCCGCTATAATTCTCCGAGATTCAATTCATGAAGAGAAGGAGAAGGGAAAGGGGAAGGGTACAATAGTGGTGACTGGTGATCATGGTTGTGGAGAAGGTGGTATGAGTGGTAGGAGAGATGAAAGAAGACACAAATTTTTTTGAGAGAATGAATAAAAAGAATATTTTTATTTGGGCTTTTCACGCTTTCAAACACAAGTGTGCAATATATATTGTGCCCAACATTATTTATGTTTAATAGGTACACTTTAGGGTATGTTTGGAAAGCCACTCAGATAATTGGAATTGGGTGTAATTACACAGTTTAAACTATTTGTTTGACCAAGTAATTACATAATTAGGTGGGAATTGGATGTAACTGATAAGGTGTAATTACGTAGGTTACTTTTTAGTTTTCTTTTAATTTATTTTTTTATTTCTATTATTTTTATTTCTTTTTTATTTTATTTTCTAAAATATATTTTTATTTTGTATTAGATATCTTTCATTTCATTTCTTTTCATTCTCAACCTTTACTTCTTGTGGTTCCATGTAATTGCTCATATTTTTTTAATTTTTTAATTTTATTCATTTAGCATAACCGTGTTATTATTCTAGTTTTTGAAACTACATCTCTTAATATTAGAAAGAACGAGTCATTAAGAAACTTGACATATAATGAGTGACATTATTAAAGTAAAACTTCGTTGTGAATGAAGTTATAGACTTATATTTTCCTTTTCTTTTGAATTATATTTACTTAAGTTACGTTGGAACTTACTTACGTAACGTTGGAATTTGACATAAGAGTATTATGTTAAAACTTTTTCTTTTGGATTTTGAATTTAGCTTATATTTTTTATTTTTTATTTATTTCTTTATAGTATTATTGACTTATTATTTCACATTGCATACTGTTTATTTTTCACTTACAATTGATAGTTTTTTTTTTGTCAAACATTTGAATAATGTTATGGCATTATATTTATAAATATCATTTTTCTTGTCAAACATCCAATCCATGATGTTCACAAAAGAGTCTGCTTTTAATTTTCATAATTAATTAAAATAAAAATATTATTAATTTGAAAAATATATATCAATTATTTTTTACAATATTAGTGTCAAACATATGATTATTAATTAATATATTTTCAAGAAACAATATGTTATTAAAAACTAATATAATATCATTTATAAAGGCACGTCTCTTTTAAATATTAATTTTAAATTTTTTATAATTAAATTTTATTTTTAAATTAAACTAACTGTGTAATTACACTTGTGCAACCAAACAACATGCTTGTAATCATACTGTAATTACATTATGACAAATAAACAGATCGTTATAATTATAATACTTTGTAATTACTAGGCTGTATAATTACTACCCTAGTAATTACACCAATTTCAATTACCAGGTGGCTTTCCAAACAGACCCTTAATGATATTGAGCCTCTGATAGATACAAACGCTAGTTTTTTTTTTTTCATTGATACAAACGCTAGTTAAAGTATATTAAAATAAAGATATTGGCAACTTTAAGAGGCCGGTAAATGTATCTGGCCTTATTTAATTCTAGAGTTTATACTTGATATTGTACACTCATTAGTCGCTCTATCACAACATTTCTGATCATACTATGAAATGCAATTTGCTGTTTCTCGTATCAAACATCTAGGATGAATTTTAGGTTTAGATTTTTAATAAAGATTAGGTAATCTATCTAAGATATTTAAATTCTATAACTCTATAAGGAATAAATAACCCAACGCTACTCAAATCCAATTGACTGACTTTGAATGAATTTTGAAAAATTTCCACCAACTATTGTTGAAATAATTCACGTAATATTAAATTGACAACCACTTGGAAATAGTTGAGGAGGAAATTGACTTTCATGCTCAATAACTGACCAATGACTTGATTGTTTTTAGAAAACTATACACTACACGAACTAGTAAAGATGAACGTTCAACTTATATTTAGCCATAAATGATTATCATTTTGAAAAAAATAATCTAATTAGAGTTTTTATTAAACTAATTTCTATAATAATTACACAAAAATTATGATGAGATGGATAAAATTTCTTCACCTTAATCGGAGATATCAAGTTCGAGCCCTGAGTATAAAAAAAAAAAAAATTCTATTAGGAAACACTTTCTTTTAAGTACATCTTACATGATGTAAATCTAAATTAATCAAGCACTTGATATGAAAAAATTATGTTACAAAGCACTTTCCTTAGTACGCCTTACACAATACAAATCCAAATTAATCGGACAAAGGCAAGTGCAAATGCCGTGTGAGAACCGAAATAATTAATAATTCTGCAATCAAAACTAAATGTTGAGAGATTTACATTAGAGAGTTTGACAGTTACATAAAAATGTAGCCTAATAAGTATTACCCACCAAATTTATGTGATTGTTTAGCATTTCTCCTTTCTGGCTCACATCCCTTTTCCAAAGAGCCAGAAAAACCAAGAGAGAAAAAAACATCAGATACCCCTCCACACCCACTACCCTCAAATTCCACCCACCCCACGCCCCACATAACATTGTAATTTTCAATACGTCGATTCTTTTTGATTTTTCTTAAAGACGCGTTGACTGTAAGGATAAAATGTTAATTAGGGGTTGTTAATTGGGAGGATTAATTATCCGTTTGATCGTATTAGTTTCTTCCACGGCGTTTCCATATCGAAGGTAAGTAAGTAATCAACAAAACTATTATTCAGTTTCTTCTATTTATTTACTCCCGCACCTTTGGAATTTCGAGAGTTAAACGAGTTTTTCTTTGATTTTATATATCTTCTTAAAATGTTACAATTTTTAATTATTGTGATTTATGGTATTTCTTAGGTAGTTTTAATATATAAATAAGTTTTATTTTTAACAACTTAAAGATTTTATGTGATCAAAATTAATCCTTACTGTGATCAACAAAAAAAATCCGGTTTCTTTTATTTACTATTTATGAAGGTTCTTTTTGTAATGATGATTATGCTTATTAGCGTTTGTTCCTGCTTTTGTTCGGTTGGAGCTTATGAATTGTCTAATTTTTATTATGTGATTTTGGGTTAGGGTTGGAGCTTATGAATGTCACAAAAATACTATCCGGTTTTTCTTTTGGGCCCATTTGGCTACGGAAACTTTGAGTATTTGAAAAAAAAAAAAAAAAAAGAAGTAGTTTTTGTTTTCAAAGTGAAAAATGGATTTTGGAAATTGGAGTTGTTTTTTGAATTCTTGTGAGTGATTTGGAGTGAAAAAAGTAAAAACGACTTTTTGGTATTTTTCAAATTCCTGAATTCAAGTTGAAGTTGAATTTCTAGGAATCTTCCGGAACTTTATGACAAACATGATTTCCGGAATTCAATTCCGGGAAAAAGTTGAATACATTCATGGCCAAACAGCCGCGTATTTATTTATAAAATTTTCAAGGTTCTTTTTGTTTTTGGGCATTTAGTTTAGGATGATGATTATCTTTTTTAGTTTTTCGAGCTTATGAACTGTCTAATTTTAATATGTGATGTAGGGTTGGGTCTAGGGTTAGGGCGATGCGAATGGAAGCGTCTGGTGCAAATTCGGACGCACACAGAGGTATTTCTTCATCGAGTAGTAACAATATTGGTAATTCTAGAAGGCATGGAGTACAATTATCTGCTGCTAATTTATTGCGTTCGCCATTATCGACGTTGTTGGAATATTCTGGAATTCTAAGGACAAGATCAAGTGATTCAGAATCGGATAGTTTGATAAACAGTGGGGTCACTTCTAGCTACCGCGATCAATTTCAGCCCCGCGTGGATGATTCTGGGGCATCACCAGCTTCTGCCGGTGGCTCCGGTGAAGTTTCCATTAGGATTATCGGTGCTGGCGAGCAGGATGGGCCACTGAGGGAAGCGGATGGGCAAAATGATGTTTTGGGGAGGCCAATTTCGAGGTCGGGGTCTGCAGCTTCGGTGGGAGCATTGGAGAGTCAAACGGGTGATAGAGGGGCGGGAGATGGAGTCTCGCAGCAGGTGAATGGAAACGCTGATACAGGGCCTACAGATGCTAATAATAGGGAGTCTTCTTACCAAAGATACGATATACAACAAGCTGCAAGGTGGATCGAGCAAATTATTCCGTTCTCTTTGCTTTTGTTGATTGTTTTCATTCGACAGCATTTGCAAGGTACTGATGTTTCCTCTCCGTTGTAACTATGCGATTTTCACTTGAAATTGTTCATCACAGTTCTTGCTTGTACTTCTATCTATTTCATGTATTTAATGATGCCTGTTTGGGTTTTCCGTTATTTTTTTTTTCCTTTGACTGTCAACTAGCCAGAACCTTATCACTGCTATTGTCACTACAATGGCTATTCTGCCTTGCTTAAGTGGCACAGAACCAAGTTGCTTATATGTATCAGCCAACTATATTTCCCACAGGATTAGGCCAAATTATGAGGCTCGTGAGCTCTTTGAAAAGGATGACATTGAATAGTAAATGTAGTGGCCAAAATTATGATAAATTTTCAAGGAATCATTATAGATGGATGCTGTAATGATTTTATTAGGAAACTAATAATAACTAAAGGAAACGAGTCACAAAATAAATTTAGAAACTTAAATTGCATCTCTGTATCTTCTTGGAAATTCAAGGTGATAATTGAACCTGATTGAGATGGTTTTACTTTGGTGCGTTCGGTATGGAGGAGAATGTTTTCCATGGAAAACGTCTTCTTGGAAAATATTTGCAGGAAAATAAGTGAGTTTCTTATTTATTTCTTGTGTTTGGTGTGTAAGCAAAAAATATTATCCTAAAAGCATTTATATATAATCTAGACAATACTATGGGAGGAGGTGAGGGTAAGGGTAGGGGTGTCAGGTGGGGATGGGGGCTATGGGGCTGGGGTTAAGATGAGGTGTGTTGGAGGGTAGGGAGGACACAGTCAATGTGAAATTCCACTTATGGAACTTGTTTTCCCTACTTAATTCCTCATTTTTAAGGAACTTGTTTTCCTAGAGAAAATGTTTTCCAAAAATCTTGACTAACCGAACATGAGAAAATTGGAAAACATTTTCTAGAATATATTTTCCTCCGTACTGAACACACCCTATATGTTTACTTAATTGCAGATTTTTCAATTGTAGTAATCATTAAATAGTCTTGGTGGTTAAAGCTTACTTTTTCTTGCGCTATTTTTTGATTGTTTTATGAGTACTTTTTCTTGCCTTACGTATGCACGTGTATACATATTTTTATTTTTCCATAAAGGACTTCTTCTTGCGTTTTTCTTTCACTAAGGCACGGACTATAATTGCATTTTCTCTTATAGGGTCAGGTGTTTTTCTATGCTTTTCGCATTTGACAACATTGGAGTCATACAGTTTGCTTATTGAATCTTTGTATTTAGTAGGATATCATACATGTATGGCTGTATGAATACTTTATCCATTGGTGTTGTATTATATTTATAACGTTATTCTTTTAGTGCTGGATGCCTTCTGTTGTCTTTATTTTAAACTTTCAATTGAACATGACTGCAATTCTGTGCTTAGGACCTGCATAGTGTGTTAACCTAGTGAATTCTATAGAATGATAGCTCTTGCTACATAATGGACTACTTGGTCAAGGGGTTCACTTGTCTCTCCTCATCATCCTTGTCCTTTCATCTTGTGGCCTTCTCTCTACTTTCCTCTCAATTTATTGCTTTTTCCTTCTTATCTTCTGTTACCTAAATATTTCTGTTTGGGGGAAATCATGGTATCTACAATTTTTTTTTTTTGGTTGAAAGTTTTTATGGCTATCAATTTTTCCCGTTCTGCATGTTTCAGGGTTACCATAATTTCCACAAGTTAGTATTTCTCAAATTGCTCTTTGGTTTGTGCATGAATCCACAGGTTTTTTTGTTACAATTTTGATTGCGGCTGTCATGTTCAAGTCAAATGATATTGTAAAGAAGCAGACTGCACTTAAGGTGATGTAAAATTCCCTAGCAACACACCCTCAACAAGGGGAAACAGAAAGAAAAAAAAAAGAAAAAAAGGAACTGATATGCTGATTACTCTTCCTACCTTTTCTGCTTGATACTTTTCTCATACTAATAAGCAATGAAATTATTGATCTTCTTCGTCCTTGCAGGGTGAGAGGAGAATCTCTGTTCTGGTTGGCGTATGTCTTTTGTTCGGCGGTTATGTAATTGGGTTTTATTGGTGGTACCGTAATGACGATCTTTTGTCTCCGTTGCTGATGCTTCCACCAAAGGCCATACCTCCTTTTTGGCATGCTATCTTCATGATCATGGTGAACGGTGTGTTCTTGTGAAGTTGTCCTTGTTAGAAATCTCTTGGTCAGCGTTTGGATTCCGATGTGTGAATAGTCTGAAATGATATCATGGAGTTGACTTCTTTCGCTTTGATTTCCTTGATAGATACTTTGGTCCGCCAAGCAGCAATGATCTTCAAATGTCTTCTGCTGATGTATTACAAGAATAGCAGGGGCCGTAACTACCGTAAGCAGGTGACAGCAGTTTAGATAGATTTATCCACCCTATCGTTTATGGAATATGCATTATCTCTTTCTTGCTCTGTGCTATATGTGTGTATAGAAAAGTGAAAAAGAAGCTTTCTGAGAAGTCATTTTCTTTACAGGGTCAATTGTTAACTTTGGTTGAGTACCTTCTACTGCTATATCGCGCTTTGCTCCCAGCTCCAGTTTGGTATCGTTTCTTTTTGAACAAGGAATATGGAAGCCTCTTTTCATCATTAATGACGGGGCTGTATCTAACTTTCAAGCTTACTTCTGTTGTCGAGAAGGTATATTTTTTTTTTAATGAGTGTACTTTCTTCGATGTCTTCTTTGTCCTTCAGTATCTTAATCATTCTTTCTTAGATAAGCCAGTATCTTAATCTTTCCAAATTTTAAGGGTCGATAGTATCATTGCCCTAACCTAGCTTTCATCTGATCCTACCTTCATATTCCGCAGGTCCAATCCTTCTTCACAGCTTTGAAAGCACTGTCACGTAAGGAGATTCATTATGGAGTATATGCGACTTCTGAACAGGTAACATGGGTTCTTTTTATTTTTTATTTTTTATTTTTAATGAAGGAAAATAAAAATAACGTTTCCTAAAGTTTGGTGAAGATGGTTTTCACAAGAGAAGGTCATAATGCTACATAGAACTCGATTTTTCTAAAGTTTAGAACTCCTTATTCTCATACGCAATAATTCCAAACTTAGAAACTTATCATCTGGTAATTTGGTATGTTTTCCTGCCTTACAGGAATGGCAGTTAGAATATCTAACTCGCTGATTCAAATATTAATTTCTTGTATGTGGAAAAAATTCCAGATTTAAAGCCCTTATCATATGAGTTTGCTTGAGGATTACATTGCTGTGCTGTTTACTGGAACATTAAGTTTCATTTTGAATAAAATGGGGAAGAAAAACTTACTCTACTATGGTTATTTTTAATCAGCGTATTGGGTGTTGGAGAAGTTCCCTTCTGTTCTAGAATGGAAAAGAGAAGAAGCAGTCCATGCCTTGCTCTCTATCTTTTTTATGGGCAGACAGCCACATATTCTAGTGTGCCCTAAAGTAACACGGTATTTTGTCCTCTATGTGTGTGTGTGTGGGGGGGGGGGGGTAGGTGGAGGTTGGGGGCAATGAGATTATTTTGGCGGAAGAAACAAAAGATAGAAGAACTTTTTGAGTCAAAGGAGGAGATGAGATGAGGGAAAAGAAACCTTGGTAAGAAAGGGAAAGAAAGAAGTTAGAGAACGAGAGGAAGAAGAGGTGAAGATAAAAGATTGATTAATTTATATAGAACCATATATCATGATCTTTCTGAAAAAAGTACTATATAAAATGATTTATGGGCAATGCCAAACACTCTGAGAGAGTGGATGATCAGTTGGAAGAGCGTGAGAAGGAGGAGAAGACGAAGGGCATGGATATGGTACCACTGGCGGTAATGTGGGTTGTTTGGAGAGAGAAATAGGAGAGCTTTTGAAGGTGTAGAGCTGAGCTTCTCTTAGTTGAGGAGTAGTCTTTGTTCCCTTATTTTCTTTTGGTGCACACAAAACGTTCCTCGTTGTATAGATGAATGGGTGGAGTTTGTGGAGAATCATATCGTTTTGTAAATTCTCTACTCTTTTGTGTATCTCTTATCTAAGGCCGTTGTGACCATGTTTATGAATGAAAATACATTTACTTGATAAAAAAATGATTTACAACTTCCAAATTACTTGACTAATTGCTTAAATTAAAATGGCCCATCATTAGCACCCAAGGGTGTGGCCTATAGTGGTTAACGAAGTGGATTGAGAACCATGAAGTTTTAGGTTCAAATCCCAGTAGAGGCAAAACACTAGATGATTTCTACCTCTCTATCCAAGTCTTGGTGGACAGAGTTACCGGGTACCTGTGCCTGCAGAGGCTAGCACCTAGCTCATGGAATTAGTCGAGGTGCGTGCAAGCTGGTCTGGACACTACGATTATAAAAAAAATGGCCAATCATTATATCATTTAATAGATCCCAAATGAGCTTCTCCATCCATTTTAAATTGATTTCTTGATTTGATTCAGCATGGTTATAAACAAAGACTTGAAAAGGTGAATTATTTTAGTATTTGTGGGGAAGCATGCTGCCTACAGGGTTACATTTTTTAGTTTCAAAGAATAGAATGGAGGAAAAAGTTGTGTTGAGAAGAGATAGGGAATCGTAGGTAGCTTATAATAAAATATAATGTATTTTACATAGAATTTGGTTCTTGTCTTCTCGGACGAACTTTTTTCTCCATTAAATCTTTGAACCTGAAGTTCTCTTTCTAGATAAGTGAATCTTTTCGGTGGTTTAAGAGGAAAAGTGGACATTCAATCCGGAACAGACATTGTATATTGTGTCATTTTTTTATAACCATGGTGTCCAGGTTAGCTTGCGCACCCCTCGACCAAATAATTCACTTAGTATTTTTGTCTCCGTTGAGATTTGAACCTGAAACGTCATGGTTCTCAACCCACTTCATTGACCACTAGGTCACACCCTTGAGTGCTTGTATATGATCTCCTTTATGAAAGTCTTGGCTGTTTAACTACTTAAAACTCATGATTATTTATAGATTTTAATGTAACTTTTCCAAAGTATTGATTAATATTATAAATAAATATTTTTTCTGTCACTTAAATATCAAAATTTATAATTTATGAGTATATAAGATATTAAAGAGTCGATAATCTTTACATTTTAGTTTCATATACGTATGAAAAGGATGCACCTTATTAATATCACATATAGGAATAGAAGTAGGTGTACATATCTATGCGTGAAATTTAGTGATTTAATTATTTATTGATGCAAATTTTCAACTTTCAGACTTGTCTTAGGATTTTCAACATTTTCAACTTGGAGACCCTGAAAAGATTGAATAACCTGAAAACAGGCTGCGAGTTGCTTTTTCCAGAGAACCCACTATAAATAACTTTATTTGGAAATTCTGGTTAAAAGAAGTGTCATCACTTTGGTTCATGATCTGGTTGGATCATTTGGTCAAATTACATCATGGAATTCTTCTCTTATATGGGGATACTACTGTAAATTGTAATTCATGCTTATTTCACATGAGCTAATTGTGTCAAACAAGATTTGCCTTTTGACTATGTTCACTTTGTCATTCGTATTCTGGATTTCACTGCCTATAACTTGTTACAGTAGTAGGTTTATCTTCTTCCCCATATTTTGATTGGTAATTTGTCTTCTTTCTCTCTCACAAAAGAACAAAAAAAACATGTTGAGCTGTGCACATCCTTCTCTTTTCTCAGGCTTGGCTGGGAGGTGCAAGTCCTTTTCCATTTAAAAAGATTTAAATCATAACATAGCCCATCATACTGAAGTATATAACCATCCCTTGCTTTCGGTGCCTTGCAAGTTGGGTCGAGCTCTCTGCGAACAATGATTTGGACAGGTTTGGGGACTTCCACGGAGGACTTGAGTGTTAGCTTATCCAAAAAAGTAAAGAACATAAGAGAAAAGAAAATACCTCAAATGTGTTAACTTTGGAGTAACATTTGTATCCTGGAAGCTATTTTTCTTTAAAAACAGTATACAATGTAGTGCATGAGGAGGTGTTGGAAAAACTCAAGTGCACTTGGTTTCTGTTGGGGAAAAGCTGCCAGAGTTATTATGGTCTTTCAAAGATGAGAAAATCATCCTTGTAAAACGTATTCAGTAAAAAATTGATATGTTAACGAGTATGTCAAAGAAACTAACTGAACTGTTTGCTTGAAGTGTTTACTGAAGCTCTAGCGCGATGTGATTAATTTCAGGTCAATGCTGCTGGGGATCTCTGTGCTATTTGCCAGGAGAAAATGCATACGCCAATCTTACTACGTTGTAAACATATATTCTGCGAAGACTGTGTGTCTGAATGGTAAGTTATCTGCACTTCTCCTAGGCCATTTGTGCTTTGACCCACTTTAAGCATGACTCGTGCATGATAGTGTAACTTATATTAAAATGATGCGATCTTCCTTCTCTCAATAGTCACATATAGCTGTAAAAGTAATGAGCACAACACGTAAACCATAAGATTGCAAATAGCATATGAATCATGCACAAGCAATAGTTGATATCCCTTTCTTCAATTTCGTTGAGCTTATTTACGATGAATTGGTCAGACTTAATTTCTTACGCCTAGGGCTAAAGTCGGCATCTCAACCAGCTTACATCATTCCCTTTTTTGGTTGCTTGATGGTTCTTATTTATTCTGCCAGGTTTGAGAGGGAAAGGACGTGCCCTCTGTGCAGGTCTTTAGTAAAACCTGCCGATCTAAAATCTTTTGGTGATGGTTCAACTAGTCTCTTTTTCCAATTATTCTAAAGAGATGGATGTCGATGAAAGGGAGTCTCTTCAAAGCTGCCAACTCACTACGAGCAGCTATAGCGGATCACCCATCCACGGAAAGCATATTGACTCTTTAGATAACAGATCTATTGCCTCCAGAAAGTAGTAAATGGCTTAACACACTCTCTGAGGCCATTGTTTATAATGCAGTTCCATACAAGGAGCGGGCTATTGTTCATACGTCTGTGAGGAGAAAATGTTTGTATCATCAGTCCATTAGTCAACAGAATTCCCAATTGTACAATGTATGAAATAGTGTAGTAGTCATATTTATCTTTCTATCTCCATGGCCAGTTATACTTCACATCCTAAATGAACCTATAAAAGAACAATGTGTCATCCCCTAAAGCAAAGGTATGAATTATTGCGCCCAATGTTGTTCATAAGTAAACAAACTAGCATCTTTGATCTTAAAAACTCTCGCTACGATCTCTATTAACAGGAGAAATTGGCAACCAACCACTTTTGGGACCGTTAATCAAGATTTAGCTACAATCTCAAAACTATTAAACATTTATCCACTTTATAATGCGGATACAATAATATTTTTCACTCATTGTACTCTTTTAAAACTTCATGATTGTGTCTTGGAGTTCTAACAAGCCTTTCAATTAAAATTGCATCAGAAAATTTTACGTCAAAAATTGGATTGGAATGTGGATTTTCACCTTTAAAAATTTGGAACTGCAGCAGAGTGTGTTGGAACTCCAGCTTAGTGTGGTGAATTTTCACTTGCAAAAGTTTCGAACTCCAGGAACGTGTGCTGAAGTTCAACTTGTAAAGTTTTAAACTATGGCACCATGTACGGGAGTCGTTTTGTATTTTAGCTAGCGATATTTTTGTCCAAATGTTTTTTTCACATTAAAAAGTGGCTACTTTCTAATTACATTTGAAATGATGGTTAAACTTTGATTGCTAACTTAAAAACTGGTCATTCCATCCCTTATGTTCGAAGCAAAACTTCAATAAAAGGCTTTAAGCTTTTTGTTTAGTTATATTAGAGATCTATTTTTCTAGCCTTTTGATATGCAAAGTTATTAAAAAATTATAATTGATTTTTTCTGATAGTTCTTTCTTAATTTTTAATATATCTAATCTACTTAATCTCCCTTGAGACATATTTTCCAATTTAGGATTTTTATTGTTTGCTAAAAAGTTATCGAGGCTCTTTTTTGGGATTGTGTTACAGTTTTTCATCCTCTTTTTTGAGTTTTGAATAATCGAATTCTTATTTTTAATTGATATATTTAAATACAGGGAAAAGGGCCAAATATACCCCTCTACTTTATTTTATTAGCCAACTTTGTCCTCCGTTAGTGATAGTGAGCAAAAATACCCTTGCCGTCTACAAAATTTACATCTATACCCTCAATTGGATGGAAAACCCCAAATCCCATAAAATTACTCGTTTCAATTAAAATTACCCAACCAGCCTCTTTTAACCCGCTTGCGACCCTGCCCACATATCGTTGCTTGCTCCACAGCCATCATCGTCGGTGAGCTTGTGACACCGGAGCTCCGGTGAGCTCCAGCCACCATCACATCACTGCAATATGTGAAGTGTTTCAGTCAGTACAAGAACCGTCAACGGAGCTCCGGTGTCACGAGCTCGCCGGCGGTGATGGCTGTGGAGCAAGCAACAGTGAGGGAGAGGAGATGGAAGTCTAGGTCGCGGGTGGGTTAAAAAAGGGGGGGGGGGGGGTCGGTTAATTTTAATTGAAATCGGGTAATTTTATGGGATTTGGGGGTTTCCATCCAATTAAGGGTATAGGCGTAAGCTTTGTAGACGATAGGGGTATTTTTGTTCACTATCACTAACGGATGATAAAGTTGGCTAATAAAACAAAATAGCGGGTTATATTTGACCCTTTTCCCTTAAATATAACGTAAATAACTAAAAAAATAATATAAACCTTTATATTGTTTGACAAGGAGCTATTAGCATTAGTCATGACAGTAAATAAGTGGAACATGTATATGACTGGCAAACCTTTTATAGTGAAGACAAACCAAAAGGCTCTTAAATTTCTTCTTGAGCAGAAGTTGCATACAGGACCACAGTTTAAATTGGATACTAAACATATGCAGTATAATTTCATCATTGATTATAAGAAGGGAAAATAATACAAGGTTGCAGATGTCTTATCTAGGTTGCCCTTGGCAAAATTAGCTACTCTAAATGTATTAACCAAGTATGCTCACTTCATAGAGATTTTTCATCCTTATTTAGTTACTGTTATTGCCAAGCTATTCATGAAGTATGTGTATAAACTGCATGATATGTCAAAAGATATAGTTAAAGATAGGGACCCCATCTTTACAAGTAAAATATGGTAGGGGTTGTTTTCCATGTTACGTACGTTGTGGTCACTCTTACTACGTCTACAAATTATCGCCCTCAAAGTGATGGGTAAATAGAGATGATCAACATGTGTTTGAAAATCTACCTAAGGTGTTTCTGATCTAATTTCAAGTAGATTGATTTTCTTATTTAGCAACAGCAGAATGATGGTATAATATCTACTTTCACCTTTCAATACAAACTACACCTTTACGAGGCATTTTATGGTCAACCACCTCTTTTTATACTCTATTATGGAGGAGGTTGATAGGAGTTTGTTGAGCTATCTACAAAGAGCTCAATAGAGAATGGTGGTACAAGCCAATAAGCATAGGTCAGACAGGCAATTCAAAGAAGAGAATGGGGTTTTAATTAAAAATTCAGCCTTACAGACAAGTATCCGTGTTTGGAACTCATTTTACAATATTTTCTGCTAAGTACTATGTATCCTATCAAATTCCGCAGAAAATTGAAGTGGCCTACAAACTATCCCTTCTCTCACAACTTTTATTGCGCGCAATATTTCATGTATCTCAACTAAAGTTGTGTCACAAGCTACCTGAGAACATCTCACACCCTCTAGTGATTGATATCTCTCGTCCCTTTTGTTCGCAACCACATAAAATTTTGGATAGGCGTATGATATAGAAGTGTAACAAGGCTATCACACAAGTCCTAATACAATCTGATCAACCATCTCTTGAGGAGAAGTAAGATTTTGACAACGGGGATCTGATACGAAGTATATAAGATCAGCTTTGGGTAGTTGTACATTGAGCTCAAAAGATAGAACTTGGTAGTTAAGTTGGTTAGGAAATGAGTTGAAAGAATTCTGGGAATAGCCACTTAGTCCCCTCTATCCTTATTTATAAGCTTCTGTCATTACACATTGCACCCTTTTCTTTGTTTGTCTGTTAGATAACAAGTTCTAACTAGTTAGTTACAATTAGCAGAATGGGGAATCATAGCCAGGAATCAGCATACATAATTCTTATATTGTAATTATCCACCATTAATGAGAATCATTAGCTATTTTTCCTACTATTTGCTTTCTTCTCTTAGTTGTAGTTTTCTTCTTTTTCAGCTTCTGTATCAATTATACTCCCTCCGATTTATTTTATTCGTTGTTGTAGCCAAACAAATTTAGTCAAAAATAGTTATCGTTTTAGAAAATCAAGAAGGGGCAATAATTATTATTTTTTCAAATCCACCCATACTCCAATAAATGATCTCTACAAATTTCTAAGATGTCTTACCAATCTTATGGAAAAAATTGAAAAGAGATACTAAAAGGTAACTCAGTCAAATAACCCTTATGATTAATGCTAGTATCAAATGGTTTTCTTAATAGATGTGTCAAAAATCGACCAATACAAAGGACAAGAGAGAATAATACTAGACAAATATTAATTATGGATGAAAGAAAATCATGATTGGCACTTGATCTCAACAGTTAGATTCATGTTCGAGTTAAATCTTTCCCCTTGGAAGAAGTTGAAGTTCTTGGTGGTTCTTCATTGTGTTGAACAGTACTTGTATTCACTAGAGCTGTTAAATTTGTGACAGAGGAGTTTCTAGATGGTGTGCCTCTTGATTTAGGGGATAATGGAGGTGAAGCTGAGAGCATTCTTGAAACAGCAGGTATTGGGGAAACTTCTGTTACTTCTTCAAATCCTTCATCCAAATACACTACATCCTGCATTGTCAATTGATGGTACTCCACAATCTCTCTTAAGATGAGATTCTCACGAGCGTAAACTGAATTCTCATGTGCTAGACGAGCCTTCTCTGCTAACAGCGTCTCCAGTTGAAGCCGTATCTGATAATTGTAGCAAACAGGAAAAATTTCAATCGTCACAGCAGATTCATAAAAGGTATCCAGATGATTTAGCACTAGCACTTTTGCTAAATGTCATTTCGTTGGCATTGGATATGCAGTTAAGGGAATATCACTAGTTCTGGGAATAACAGCTTTGGGATAGAGGAAAAGTGAGCAGATATAGCATCATTGTTCACTCTTCTAGATGTGTTGACGAGTATTCCTTGATCATTTCGTCCAAGAAGGGAAGTTCCTCTATTTCTATGAATTTTTCTAGAAGATGGCAATCAAACCCCAATGCACCAATCAGGGGCCAAAGGGGGTTTTCCAGAAAATCACACTATATATATATAAAAGGCAGCCCAGTGCACATAGCATCCTGCATTATCAGGGTCTGGGAAAATCACACTATATATATAAGGTTCAAAATTTTCTTTTATTGTATATGTGGTAGATGATGAACCCCCAGGTGAAAATCCTACCTCAGCCACTGCAGGTAATTTATAGTTTATGTAGTTGGTCAGAAACAACACTCTGGTTTTGTTGACACACTATGCCTGAACTAGTCGCTAAAATACACAAAAAGAACTTAAAACAATACTATATTCTTGCTTTCCAGGATACTATCATATGTTTCCCACAGGCTGATATTCACTAATGTTTTGCAAGTTTGCTACTTTGCTTTGATCTGCAACTGATTTTGAATCATTAATAATGGATGAAGAACAACTTGAATGAGAAAAAAAAAAGAGCATGTTAAACTAGAGCAGTATATGCTTTTCAGCATAAAAAGGAACAAAATTTTCAAGATTTCCGGTGCAGCATCATATTAGAGAACTTGACCATAAAATGAAGGGTTACTAAGATGAAATTAGAAGAAGATTTGTAGCAGGAGGTGAAAAAGAAAAAGTACCATGTCATCATCTGCAGGGTTGTCTCCCTTTTCACGAGCCTCTCGAAGCATTTTATTTTCTTCTTCCAGCTGAGAGCAACGTTGCTTTGCAAAAGCAAGATCTGCTTTAACAGTCTTTAACTCTCGTAGTAGTAATTTTGCTTTTGCTGCAGTTGCCATTGCCACCTGTAACCCCAAAAAACAGGCCAAAAAATGCATTTGAGCACCAGCAAGGAGATAGAAACAAGAACATTTAATGGTCTAAGTATTAATATTGAAGTTGAGTCAAAAATTTAAAAGCATTCTCAAGGATAGTGAGATCCTTAATGCTGCATGAATCAGAAATATATATATATATCATCACACAAGTTGCCACCTTACGTCGCGAGAAGCCTTTAATTGATCTTCATGAATAGTTTGTGTTTGTGTTAGTGGCCGAGTTGTTTGCATCTGCCATGGGCTATGTCCATTCGAGACATGATTTTGCGACGTCTCAACAACTGTGCGTCCTTCCTGAAATTCAAGAAAAATAGTATGTTGAGGCAGAACATGTACCTGATGAAGGAAATCGGAGACACTATAACTATTCTGGTGAAAATCAACTCCAGTACTCAATCAGCCATGGCCTTCTTCTGTAGTTCAAACCATTTACTTCCCTAGTCATTTGTGCACTGCCTTTTTAACTAATTAAAGTGTCATTAGTCCAGCTGGAATCTTGGGTGCTCCAATTTTCTGGAATTTTCAGGGATTTGATATAGCCTATAACCTATATTGCTCGTGACCCTTCAAAAATGCAGCGGGGTGTGTGTTAGATCTTCCAAGAGTAATGCATTTTTGGAGGATCCGATATAGGTGTTGCAATAGTTTTTGAGAATCCGAGCAACATAGCCTATAATACTGGATTTTGAGGAGGATGCCTAGATTGGAAGCTCATGAACCAAACACTATGTTTCATTGATGCATTTCCTTGCATATATAGTGAAGAAAGGAGCTTCAATATCAGAAGTAGCCGGAACCAGAAAAAAAAAAAAAAGGAAAGAAGCAAAAAATGCCACACATGGAAGTAAAAAAGGCGTCAATTTTTGAGCCATCTTTGGCACTACACTGGAAGCTTATCTTATTTCAAGGGGATTCAACAATGTATATATAAAAAAAAGATTGTTTGTAAAGAGTATTTGCACAAGTTAATTCTTGGGATTCAACCGAACCCCCTTCAAACCATGTAGCTCCGCCCCTAGGAACAAGTAGTAGTAAGAAACTAAGTTTCACTTTTACTTGGTGGATCTTGTGGTTTAATAATGAGAAGAAAAAGGCTAAATGATGATCACCTGGCTTTCTTCAAGAATGTCTTTGCCTTTCCTCGCTAAAACTCCCCAAAATCCACCTGCCTCATTTTCGCTATAACCATTCGAAAGAGCATCCTGATTTTGATGGACAAATGTATAAGTAATTAATTTACAATTAGAGAGTATTTAATTTATCAAACATGATGAGAATTGTTGTAAACTTTAATACGACACACTATATGCCATAAGAGAAGTCCATACTGATCAATGTGACTTACTCATGTATAGATTTAAATCCTTCAAAACAATGAATATTGAAAATCAATACGCCAATTGTGATCAGACATATAAAGCAAAAGAGAGAGAGAGAGGAATTTGAGAAAGTGAAAAGGGGGTGAGCCAAAAAAAAAGCCAGATAAAATAGAGATGATTGAACAATACATTGCGTACGTGGGATTTTCCGCAAGCGATGTTAACATTTGAAAAAGTGAACCATGAATAAGTGATAACTTATGAGAAGCATTGACTTTCTTTATATTTATACCCATATTTTCATTTTGCTTATTGTCTATATACGATAAAAAAAATCAATGAAGCAATAATCTGTGACAATGCTTGGGGCAAGGTATATTCGCCCCCGGAACAACATATAGACTACAATGCATGCAACAAATTTGCAAGAAGGAGCATGAGATTATATAAATGGGGATCTACAAATAGGAAAAAACATACCCCATATGCATATATGAGAAATAGGAGAAGAGGAGGACCTGATAGGAGCGATCACGATGAGCAGCTGAGGCTCTAATAGCCTGAGCCGCGAGAGACGAGGATGAAGAAGAAGACGACGATGAAAAAGGGTCCCCTGGGGGACGGAAAGTGGTTTCATGATGGAATGTAGATGATCTGCTGATCCCTTGCTTCGCATCTCCAGGGGGACGAAAAATGCTCTCTTCTTGGAATGTGGAGGATCTGCTGATCCCCTGCTTCCTTCTGTATGCCATTTTTTATTTCTTTCTCCAAACTTGGAATTGGGAGAAGAAATATTCAAATCAAGAAAACAAGTGGAGTCAAACAACAAAGGCACCAAAATGTGAAAGGGATTTGGCTTGGATATTGCAGAAAAAGAATGGCGGGTAATAGGGAGAGTGAATGTGAGGGAAAGGGTGAATAACGTCTCTAACTAACTAACTCTCCACCTTTTATGTTGACTCTATTAAGCATTAAAATAAAATAATGGAATTTATTACTCTTAACTTGCTTCATTGAGGGTGCTATTACTGCACCATCACTTAAAAAAAAAAAAAATCTTTGTCAAGAAAGTTTGTAATTACATGAGTACTATTTGACAATAAGCCATTTTTATGACTGCTATTTTTGAAAATAAGCCACAGTTCCAAAGATAATCGAAATTTAGTTACTTTTTTGTGCTAAAATAATATTTGGACAAAACTACCTTAAACGTAAAAAGCAGCAAAGACTCGCTTCTTGATTTGCTCCACCTTAATTCTCAATAAATCGCCTTTGTTATCTCAGGGTGGGTTGTCCAGGTACAAAACCTCTGGTTTGAGACCTTGAAGTCCCACATAGAAACCAGGACCCCTTACATGTTTTAAGGTGACTTTCATATAGTTCCATTATTGTTCTCATTGCTCATTGGAATGGAATAAAGAAGCAACCAACAGAATCAAGACATTGTTATGAAATTTTCACTTGTACAAGTTTGAACTCTAGGATACTGTTATGAGATTTTCATTGTGCAAGTTTGAACTCTAGAATACTGTCTTGGAGCTTCACACGTACAAATTTCGAACTGCAAGACGAGTTCCTAGAATTTAGTTTTTGTAACTTAAAACTCCTGGATAATGTTCCAAACTGAAGAACAAGTTATTCTTTTTTTTCCTCTTCTTCTTCTTTTATGCTTCATTTGCGCTTTTCTACTTCTTCCATAGAGCAAGAAATATAAGTTAAATTGTTTTTGGAGTCCTGACACGGGTACACGATAATATTTTCGAAGGATCTCCATCACATAGGTGATTTCGGCCGAGGCCTGTTAATTCACAGTACCATGGCAGACACATTATGTTGTAAATGTAATTGTTTGTGTACACGCTTGTGACAAACTACGAGCTCCTTCCACAGTTCCACCAGTACTAACAACCTACTGTTATGGGGAGAACATTGTACAATTTTTATTTTTATTTATAAACGTGATACGCGATCAACTTGGGAGAATTTGGTAACTATACAGAGCGACAACAGTTTATTTATTTTTCTGATCATTACTTGAAGTTATTGTCTTCTGATTACAAATGCCACAAACAATCCTATTTACCTATTTTCCCAAATGAGCATAAAGTCTCATCTTTGTCTTTACCAAATGCTCAATCCAACTTTGACATAGCCACCAGTGGAAGAAGCCAAGAATAAATAAGGAGCAGTTTAGTTAACTCCTCCACCATGACTAATTATACTTATAGATGTAGTAGCAGTAGATATTACATTCCTACATTAATAATCAATCCATCTCTCTCTGTGATTACGAACAATGAACAGCTTTTCGACAAGGATGGCACGATCTTGGGTAATCGGAATAAAAACTTCACATCCAAGATCTCTTCTTTAACCCTCTGTAGCAACACTGTTTTTTATCCTAACTTAAAAGAGTATGCTGATGTAGAGGATGATCCATCCAGCCATAGAGAAAATAGCAAAGATATGAACCCAAAACAAGATAGCAGCTGCCTCCTTCCCACACCCTCTCAAGTTGGCAACAGCACCTGTCAAAGAGTAAAAATTTGATGAAACATGCATACACACAGAATAAGTAAAAGACGACAAAGTGTCTATAGCAGTGTCATTTTCCATCGGCTTAACACATCGACTACCCTTAATCTGTTATTAAATTTCATTTAGACACTTGAACTATGACATGTTTTCAATTGAGTGCTTGAATACATGATTATATGTTCCTATTAGACACACTTCTAGCTCAAATTATGGATAAGTTTTTGCATGTTCTCACAAACGTCCATTACGTAGATAAATTAAACACTTAAAATATGTCATCTTTCTTTAATTATAGCATTAGTCTCAACAAGCCGTAAAACCTCCGGTTTATTCCAATTGAGGCTAATGTGTATAATTAAAGAAGGCGACATATATTATGTGATTAACTTAATTACCTAATAGATGCTTGAGAATACGCACAAAAGTTTTCTCAAAATATGAACCGAAAGCGTCTAGTAATACACTTTATCACGTGTTCAGTTGCTCAATTGGAAAAAGGTCGTACTTCGACTTAATGAAACTTTACTGACAAATTTAAGGGGGGTTATCATCAATGTAATAAGCCTTTTTCCATCTAAAGTCGTACATTTGACATGCTTCGAAACGACTGTGGAAGTAAAGGTATTTTACCAGCAAGTATGGATGTGGGCATCGTATACTGAAGAAGAAGAACAAATCTGAACATTTTATCACCAGCAGGAAGCCAGCCAAGCTTATCAACTAACATGACAACGCCAAGTCCAGTTGGAGGAACCAAACACAGCCGTGCAAAGACAATTGCAGCAGTTGTTTTTAGACCAACTTTTGAACTTCCAGGTCCTGGTCCTGCAAGATTCAAATATCAAGCAGTAAATAGGAGCACCTAGGAACATCAGAATTCAAACATCCTTGGAAAAGTATAAGCTTAAAAGAAGGAAACAAAGACCAGTTACTTACCATCAACAAGATTGCCTCCTAGAGCCAACAATATGCAGGGAATCATGGCATCCCTGATAACAAGAAAACAACATTCAATTAACATTTCCACCAGTAGACTAGAAGAATCGAATTATTGGATATGTCAATTCAGCCAAGTCCGAGTATTCTAGCAGTAGAGGAACAAATAAAAGCATATTTTGCGAATCCAATTCTTTAGGAATATATGCTGATGTAAGCTATCAAAAAGGAATATGTATCATGTACTGACATAAGAAATTTTTAGGCAGACTCTCAACCCAGCATGCTGCAGGACCATTAGGATAATATTTCACATAGGCTGTATGGCATGTATGGTGATCTTTAACTAATTCTGCAATGAAGAGTAAAACTTACCCAAGAATCAAGCAGCTGTCAGTGAAGAAGTAAAGTGGAGCATCAGAAGTAAAGACCTGGCGCCTCAGGACTGGCACACATCCTATGATAATCGCTAAGATCTGTAGAAGCAACACGCAATTTAGCAACTGTCATAAAAATTGTTCTAATTCACAATCTGCAAAAAGAATTGGAGCACCCAGAGAAAGTAAATGGAACTGCATATATGGATCCATCCCAAGACTATTGAACTTACAGAAGCTATAATAGGAGGTTGAATTATTTGCTTGAGCTTCAGTTTCTCATACAGAAATTTAAAGAACTCTTTAACCTGCAACGAAATTGATGAGTAGCCAAACATCAGTATTATAGGATACTATTAAGATCATCCATTAAAACAAGTATTCAAAAGATTTTATCACAAAGCACGTAGTGAATCAAGGAATCCGGAACCCACACGAGACTGATTTCCTACATTACTTATGTGTCAGCTTGTAACAAAATTAAATGAACCTAAATTAGCACTTATCATGATGCAAGTTCAACCGCTACAAGCAATAAAGAGATACCATTAATGCCAACAAAAGCAAGAGAAGAACCATGTGTCTGGATGCAAAGTTAAGATCTTTAAAACAAGAATTTTGAGGCTCCAGGAGTTGGCCAAAATTCAAATAATAACTTCACTAACTAGGGAGCCTTGGCGTAACTAGTAAAGTTGTTGCCATGTGACCAGGAGGTCACGGGTTCGAGCCGTGGAAACAGCCTCTTGCAGAGCTTAGTCCACCGGGTTGCCCTTTTTAACTTCACTAAATAACTGAAATTGATTACTCAGGCTTGAAAATTTGTGGATATTTCAAGAATTCCAAAGACATTATGCAAAAGCAACTGAACTGAGAAAATTAGGGAGGTACTAAGCATGAATCATCGATCTATCTAAGGACTTGAAGTCTACATTCAACTAAGCTATTAAAGTATTGTGGTTGGAGTTTGAAAGCTCTATTCATCTCCACAACAACAAGAACAACAACATACATACCCAGTGTAATCCCACAAAGTAGGGTCTAGTAGAGTGTACGCAAACCTTACCCCCACCTAGAAGGTAGAGAGGTTGTTTCGACAGAGCCTCGGCTCGAGGAAAAAAACAGTACAAAGCAGTTCGGAAAAGAAAGTTGCAGAAATGACGAAGCCATAAATCCAGATCTATCCAAAGTTGAAATGACCCGTAATTATTCCTCTACGGGTAGATTCCTGCTTATTTTTTATTCACATAGAAGAATCTCTTGAAGGAAAAAGGTAGTCCTGCCACAATCATTGATTCTTTTTTTTTTTTTTTTTTTTTCTGAATAAGGCATTGAAGGTCTTATGCAAAAAGCATTTCATTTTATGAAGCACTAGCAATGTTAACACAAAATCCGACAATTATTAGAAGAAAAACTAGTTCTGACACCTCAGTGATAGCAAGCCTGACCCTAAATGCCAAAGTTCTATAGTATTTTCCCCATCACTAAAGGGATTACTATTTCTACTCATAACGCCAAAAAGTAATATGGGTAAAGGGGCAAATAATCTAAGCTCAAAACGTCGTTCTCACCTTTTCTTTGTTTGAACCACTAGAGTCAGCTGGTGCAGCATTGGCTGTAAGTAATGGAACTTGCTCTGCAGAAGTACCTGATGGATGGCTCGGCAATCTATCTTTGTTAGGAGTCTTGATAGGAAGGTTTGCATCTTCAACGTCAAAGGTGCCGAGCTCAGGAGGAGGTGCGAGCATCTGGAATACATAGGTGTAGAGGATAATTGCACCAACCTACGCACATTTATCAAATAGTACTGTTAGACAAACCTATTAAAACTATATTAATCTAAATGATGACAGTGAGTTCGAAACCATCAACTATGAACTCTTACATACCCACTGGCCAAATGAGATGTACGCATTACCATCTCGCGAACATATTTCAGAGTCACCGAAAGGGTTTGATTTGTCACGACATAATGCAGCTATCAGGACAAGTGGAACATTTCCAATATTCCCTGCATGGAAATGGAAAACATAAGCTTACAAATCTGGCGCTGAATTCCAGATACCAACATATTAAATAGAATAGACAATTATAGTTGAAATACACTTTCATGTAAAATGCACTGTGAAAGATGAGTTACAAAGTTGCATACTGTAAGTTGCATTATATAAAAATCAAAGAGACTTCATAAAATAAGTGATTCCTAACTAGGAAACTAGCTATAGATGGAACACTTACCAATGCCAATCTGTATAATGGTAAATTTGAAATAAGGGTAGGGTGGACGGATGATAGTAGCAACAATAAAACCGATGATAGAACCTAATACGGTGGTGATAACAATGTTAACAGGTATGAACCACCTGATAAAATGAAGAACGTCAGTTGAAAATACTATAGAATGGGCATTGCAGTACGAAATGAGCACGAATGTAATGTAATCCTTACCACTGAAGCAATTTTTCATATGTAATGGCTTGTCCAAGTTGAGAGAATATCAAGCATGGCAGCAAAAGTGAAAATACCAACTGCATCAAACCATGTAATAACATCTATTAGAGATACATAAAAGCTAAAACTTAACTACTTTTGCCATTAGGGACCGCACTAGTAATCAAAACAAGTGTCATCACATAAAATTGAATTGATGATTATGTTACAATCTATAAAAAAGAAATTGAATTGATAACTTCATAACATCTATCAGAAAGATATTTGAGGACTAATTGAGCTATTTCCTATTTCAGGATTGAACATTTAGTAGAGCTTATTCTAACTAGCCGTTTGACCATGAGAACTATTCACTTTTTTCCGAAATAATTATTCACTTTATTTCAAAATCAGAGTTTGGTTATAAAATTTTAAAATCCAACCTGGAGTTGAATTCCAAATTTGGAAAAAAGCTCCAAACCTGCTTTCCAACTCCATCCTCATAAATTTCAAATAAAGTGCATTCTTCCTTCCTTTGCCAAAATTATAACCAAACACAACTCGAACTTCATAACGAGACTTAACAACAGTGCTACCATAAAAATTAAAAAATAAAAGTACTAACCCCATTTAAAAGCTTCCTTCCATTTGCTGGAAGAATATTGACATACTTGGAGGCCATCAGAAATCCCAAGAAGCACAAAGTAAAAACTTTTGCAATTGGTAAAACAGCAATCTTAATGGTCCCGAGAAACGACTGTCCTCCTCGTTGCGGTTCTGTTAGAACCTCAACAAGAAACCTTGGCACCCTATCCATCTTTTCTACCTATTAACTGCTTCCCTCAAAGGCAAAACAGTGTTCTTGTCATCCAAGACAAATCTCTCCAAAAAAACCAAAAATTTTCCCTTTTTCGGTCTTGGTAGTCCTGCTATTCTTGTTTAGCTAATCCAAGAAACAAAATAAGCCAAAGGTTTGAGCTTTATCTATCTTCCTGCCCAAAAAAGCAAGAAAGTTCAAATTTTTGGCAAGTAATGCTCAGCTGATCCAACAATTTTAGCTCCCTTTCTGCATAATTAGTTAAAAGAAAGCTCCAATTAATATGAAATCCAAAATGCTATATTGGAAAGTAGTTGACAAAACAACAAAAAGCCAACTCACAACAACTACTGCAAGGATATTTGTGTGTTGTGGGGTGGTTTTGGGTGGGGGGGGGGGGGGTGAAAAAGTATTGCAGGTTTAAAAGGTGTTTTCAGATTTACAAAGAAACACCAAAACTAAATCTTCAGACAATTTTTAGAAACGCCATAACATAAATTAAGGTCAAGTGCCAAAAATACAAAAACAACTACCTTCCAAGAACCAAAAATTCCTTTTTTTAACCACAAGAACCAGAATTCTCTAGAGAATATGGTAAGTTTTTTAATCACAGAATCAAGAAACATCCCAATATCTTAATAAAGCATCTACATAACTCATATCTACAACAAACATGCAATAAACACATCTCATACGTTAAGAATATGTAAGTATGAATTAACAGAAAAAGAGTAAGAACTAACCAATAACAGGTGTCTCCACAAAGCTAAAATCTTGAATAAACGTTTCTTTCTTTATGGGGTTTGCTTTGTTTTTTTTTTTGCACTTTTTTGTCAGCCTTATATGAAATATATAGAAGCTGAAAAGAACCAAGAATCTGTAAAGGTGTATAAATAATAAATGGGAGTTTTAGAAAAAATAATTTACAATGTGTATTGAATTTATATGTAAATAGATCCCATACCCCACACAATTTGGGTCATTCAAGAATACTCTGTTCCCATACGCAGATGAGTTAGAAATTTCACATCATATTGGAAAGCTCTTTTTATCTTTTGTTGTCGGTTTTACCCCTGATTTTAATATGAATGTACGATAATACCCTTTTGATTTGGAACTTGCGTCCGTACTCTGGTACTTTCATAACTGGACACCTGGCTCCTTCTTACAGGGTATTTATCTTTCTTTTCTTTTTTTCCTTATTTTTCTTTTTTACGATGCACAAATTATCACCTGCCAATTTTATTTTTTTAAAATTTCTTACTTTTTTTCTACCGTAAAATGGGAGATGATAATCAGTAAGGTTGTCGCGAGTTAAAATTAAAACCCCATTAATAAATGTGAATTTGTATCACTATAGTATAGTACTTTGTTCGATTCAAAATAAATATCCACTTAATCTTTAGTTTGGTTCAAACTAAGCTAGCGTTTGGTCATAGATTCCTAAAAAAAAATTAAAAAACTTGATTTGAGTAATGTTTTTTAAAATGTGTTTGGCTATAGTTTTTCAAAATATACTTTATTTTTGGTTTTGAAAAATATAAAACATTACTTATACCAATAAGTTTTAAAAATTATCAAGAATATCCAACCATACAAGACATACATACTTGCTAATCTCAAATTATTCGTAAACATGATATTTTAATAACAATTGTTAATAACACAGTTATTAGCTACTACAATTCAAATTATAATATAAAGATCCATCTGTGCAAGAAAAATAATAACGGTAGTAACCAGCTATTCTTTAATACAGTTTTCCACGTTGTACGAACAATTTTCACTTTACACAAGAAGGCTAATTTAATTGTGGAAACATGATAGATACGGCTTTAATGGAAGAACATGGTTAGATAGAATTAGTTGGGTAATAAATAGATGGGTTTTTTTAAAATAAAATATAAAAGTTTGGGGTAGTTTTTAAAAGTTTTGAAAAGGCCAAAACATAAATCTTGGCCCAAAAACAAGTTTGAGCCACAATTTGGGAATTTGAAGATTTGTTTTCAAAATCTGGCAAAATTTTATGGCCAAACAAAGATTTGAAAACAAATCTTCAAAATACTTCTCAAAATCTAAGGTCAAACGGGAGCTAAGTATCCACTTACATAATCGAAGGAAATAATTTTATTTTATTAGATTTACCCTTATTTACTCAAGAGGATAAATAATCAAGAGTCTCATTAATTAAAGGTGGTTTAGTCAAGACATCTATTTTTTTCCTAGGAGTTAGTATTTTCTTTTAAAAAAAAAAATTAATATTTTCTCAAGGTGTGTTAACGGCTAAGTGGACACTTATTTTGAACCGGAGAGAGTACAATTCTTTGGCTAAAGAGACTTAGGGGTTGTTTTGTTCACGGATTAAATTTTTCTGGGATTATAATTTTTGAACTAATATTTCTCATCTTAGAGGTGCGATAAAATAATCCCAAGTTGTTGATGGGATAAGATGAGATATTCAGGATTAAGTTTGGGATTAAATTTATACCGCCAACCAAATACATTATAATTTAATTTCAGACTTAAGGATATCCCACCTTATCCCGTGTACCAAACAACAACCCGTTAGTCTTTTCATTTAATTTCCATTCGATATTTTTGAAATTTTGGTTAATAGGTTTGATCTATATATATATATATATATATATATATATATGTTCAAATCAAAACCCGAAATGTTATTAATAGGAGATTAAGAGTTCTTTAGTATGAGTATATATCATCATATGGAATAAGTACAGGTCATTTTGGATGCGAGAAATTAATTTAGTTTTAAGGCAAAGCACGGTTAGTGTAAGACATGGTAAATAGATTCTAACAAATGTCCATTTCTAAACATAAACGTTGATCATAAACAAAATTTATCTCATATAATTTCAGCGATTTGATAATTGATGGAGTGATCTAACTGTTAAGATACAATATCATATTTTTGTAATTATCTAAATGGAACACGAGAAACTATTACTTTGTGAAACGTAACATATACGCAGGGCGGAGGAGAATATCGGCTACGGACTTTGTCAAACTCACTAATTTTGGTTTAAACTTTTATTATTTTAAACTTCACTGAATATTTACAAAAACAAATTAAAAAGATTAGTACACAGGACCCGTAAGTTTTAAATTTTGACTTCCCCTCTGCATGTACCGACCAGTAGATATTAACCAAAGCTACCTAAATGCAAATTCCATTTGGGAGAATTTCCATCTTTAGTGGGTCACTTAGGATGCAAGTTTGAATTAATGCGATTAGTCAGTACAGACACCGAGGGTTATAACGAAAAGTCACTTAAATGCAATTTCTAACAAGTCACATTGGAGTAATATTAATGTCACGTAACTCAAGTCATAAAATATCTTCGAGAAAACTTTGACCAGTTTTAAGCGTTGCAAATGGCAAATTTTTACTATAATATAATGCACTTTTGTTTCTAATGAAGTAAAATTCGTTTTTTAACTGATAAGAATATTCTCTTGAGAGAAAATCATGTGGTCATTTGTACTAGTTGGAGCATATTAAAATATTACTAAAATAACAAAAGAGAGACAGTTTGTCCTGGATTCCATGGAGGAGGATTGGTGAATCCTTTGTTTATTTGATTTTTTATTTCCTACTACTCTTAACTAGACGGTGCAAATTCCAACTGTGTAATACTGTTTTAATATATATATATATATATATATATATATATATATATATATATATATATATATATATATATATATATATGTATAATGTTACAAAATTATTGCTTAATTAAATGAAGAAAAGGAGGGTGAGTATATAAAATATTAGTAATTACTACTCCTATTATGTAATGAGCAAACATGGAAGCAACGTGGCAATCTTCTATTAGACACCTTTGTTTGTGAATTAAATCAACACTTCAATCAGTAGCGGGTCGAAGTTTAAAGAAGAAAAAGATGCCATAAGATAAGAGAGACATTTCATTTAGGCATAGCTTGGAACTTTTAAAAAAATTCCATAAGCATAAATCTTCAAGGTAATGTATTCGAAAATGAGAGGAGATTTATATAGTTAAATTGCTAAAGTGGTTTTGGGAACAATTAAGGAGGTACAACATGGTGCTTTTACCGTTTAGCAATTGTAGATTTTTGCTTCTTTGTTTTATTATTGTTAAAATACAATTAAGTAAATAAAAATATATTATCTCTAATAACTTAAATTTTTAGATTAGATGATCACGTGTCAGAAGAATCAGACTCACACGTGAGTGGACTTGTTGAAACATCAAAGTATGATCTCTTTACGAAAAATCAATTGACACACAATTCAACAATTATGTTCTTGATAAATCATAAGAAGAGAATATTTTATACATTTAGGTAAGGAAATATTTGACAAAAAGCATCTAACTTTTATTTGCCATAAACTATATACAATAACAAGTTTTGTCGTTTTATCATTGAGACAAAGGAAAAGTTAATAATGCACAATTTATTTTAAATAATGCTCTTAGAAAACAAACCAAAAACTAATGTCAACGTCAGAGTTTCTCATAGGCTAATAGCAATCACACATGAAAAGAAACCAAAAGGAAAAAAGGACAATCAAATGCATTCAACAAATTTGGGAATTGGAATCATTCATCACTAATAAATCAATCAAAACTACCATAAAACCCATAATGCATTAACAAATTATTCATCTTTATTGTAATGATTCATTTAGACCTCATGATAATACAAAGGCGCAGTCGGAGGTTAACTAAATCTTAAACTAAGAAAAGATTCCGGTCCTTTTGGACACACTGACAGACACACATGTAGTAATTAATAACGCATCATCATTAACATAAAAGAGAAATATAATAATTAGGGGGTCTTCACATGTGTTATTGATCTGCAGATCTAGTTGAACAAGTTGAAATGTGATTGTGATCTGATATAAATTACACCCCTTTGTCATTTTCGATCTATGCTTCTTATTTTTTCTTCCTCATTCAAAAAGGATTGTCCACTTTTTTTATATTCTATAAATTTTAGTTCCTAACATTTCCATTCTACCCTCAATAACACTCTTTGTAGGAATGAAATAATACATTTAAGATCACAAGCATATATAGACAGATTTAGAATTTTAATTTCATGAGTTCAAAATCTATTAAGATTTTAGTATTATTCAACATACATTTAATTTCATGTAAAAAATACTAGGGGACTTCTTACTCCAGCTGTTCCAAGAGTCTCCGCTAGTTGAACCGCGTCCAGTGGTATGGCTAAAATCGTAGCTTTAAGGCTACATCCCGGCACTGGCCTAGCTGCAAGATTTAAAAAGTATTTATACACATTGTAATTCAAAAATACAAGATTCAAAATACTTCTTATATTATTATAATTAAGTAAAATTTGCACTCGGTTAAACTAAAACACACAAAATGAAACGATCGAGTAGTAGCAATTTGATAAGTGGACTTAAAATACTTATTTTCGCATATATAACTGCAGTGCCACCGGTCATTAGTTCTTCATCTCCATGTGAAACCATCTATATATAGAACTACTCCATTGTTTGTGAGTGTTTTAAGGCTTAGCTCATCAGACAAACAATGTTTGGCAGCTGGATATTTTATCCTCATAATAATACCAAAGTAATTAATGAGAGTTGTCGTGATCAATCTAAATATTTTGATTGGAAGTAGTTGAAAGCTACTCTTTCTTTTTTTGTACTCGGACAGTGTTGCGCCACCATTTAATCGACTAGTAGGTTCAACCGGTTTAATTTTTAGAGTTTAAGTTATATACGTACAAAATTTAAAAAATATTTATATGGTCAGGTCATATTTATTTGCATAACATATAATTTAACTTATTTTAAAGATTTTAAATCTCATTTTTTAAAGGAATCGTTACCTATAAACATGGATTCGTAATTTTTATAAAGAAGATTCAAAATATAAGGAAGTAAACGCATAATTATAAAGAAGTCAAAGAATATTTAATATTCACTATATATACATAGAAGATAATTTCGACCTTTTATATAATGTAATTTTCAATGAAGAGGATTTAGATGAACTTTTCCCCTTCCCCACACCACGCTCTACCCTAGCATGTAAATAACTTTTAGGTGATTTCGTAATGTAAAAATAATTAACACTATTGATGTATGTAATTAAGTTATACGCCTTTTTACGGATCATAGAGGAATATATTATAAACTTTAAATTTCTAATATTTCAATAAATTCGAATTTCTCAATCCATAATTGTAAAAGTGCAATGAAGTCATAGTCATCCGAACATAAATATGGAACTCATTCAATTCAAATTGGATTGACCTCTGCTACGTGTTTGGCAAGTTTTTAAAGCAGAACAACCGATCTGATAATTAGTTTAGGTAGTAGTAGTGGTTTAGGCCTCATTTTTGTCATTAAAATTAAGACGTTTGAATATGAATAGAATGCATATCTGAATGATTAAGATGTTGTCCTAGATCTGAATATATCTTTTGAATGATTAAGATTGTTTATTTTTCAACATCTGAATGCGCATGTTGTATTTATTTAAACATAATAAATATACAATTCACATAAAAAGTTACTAAATGGTGGTGGTGATAGTTTTAATTGTGTAGTTGGTTGTGATATTGGTGGTGATGGTTGTTGATAGTGGTGGTGATGATGATTGGTGCTAGTGGCTAGTAATGGTGGTGGTGATAGTTGTGATGGACGAGGTGGGTATTATAGTGACTGCGCAATGGTAGCGATTGGTGGTGGTTGTGATGACAGAGGTGGTTAGTGATGGTGTGATGAGGGTAGGTGAAGGTGTGGGGGGTGGGTGGTGATGGGTGGGATGGGGTTGGGGTGGGGGTGGAGAGTGGGTTGGGATTTGGTGGGTGGTGGTGGATGGGGTAGGGATGGGGGTGAGAGGTAGTTGGGGGCTGGAGGTACCTCTTAATGATATTAAAACTTTGCTCAAGATCTTGATGATTAAGACCTATTCAGATCAAATAAGTTGTCAGATCTTAATGCAAATAAGCGCACTTAATGGTCTAAGATATGAACCATTCAGATTCAGACCTTCATTAAGTGCAAATAAATGAGGTCTTATAGTCTGGTTTTACTCTAAACCAAAACAAATGATGCAAACTCCTACCCTATCCAAGAGAATAGAATAGTATGAAGTCATAGAAACAAACAACCTAAGATAGGTGTGCAAATTAAAGGGCAAACTAGTCAAATTATCCGCATTATTTATAATCAATTTAAGAAATGATGGTTTTATATATTTAATTGAGACAAAATATTTCATAAATGTACTTATAAAATTAATTTATAAGTTGATCAAATCACAAATATAAAAATTCTGAATGATTTCCTATTTCCATGGTGCAATTGTCATACTTTCAAGCATTGTATATGTTACGTTGCAAACTATAATATTTCAAACTTCTATAAATAAGCTAAATAACATATGGAAGTCGATGTATATATCTTAACCAATGAATTCTTTCATTTCTAAAAATTGAAAAGAAGTTTGAGTAATTGTAATACAATTGGTAACTATAATGGGATTTTGTTGAGCAAACGAACACGAGAATTCACTATAGGACAGGAGAAGATAAGTTGGCTCATAACGTTGACAAGACTTAAGAGCTGAAACACGTCATTCGCATTTTAAAATATTAGTTTATTTATAACAGACAAATTATGTTCTAAACAACACCATCTATAGCATTCCAAAAAAGGCCCTAAGAAATGTAACGATTAGGCTTAGGTATTAGGCTTGCTGGTGGTGCAGTTTATCATTGGCAAAAGACATAGACTGACCCCTAAACTATACCCCAAATGTCGATATCACACTCAAACTATTAAAGCGATCTATTACACACCTAAATATTTAAAAAATAAATTCATTTATCCCCTGAGAGCTGATGTGACATAAAAAAGAAGTATATTTAAATAATAGGAGGGTGAGGTCAAAATTAAAGTAATTTTTTTTAAAAATTTTAATAAAAAAATAATTTTCAACCCCTCCCCCTTCTTGTTCTTTATTCAACCACCACCCCCAACCCCTCCCCCTTCTCCTCCACCTTCCCGCCACCCCTTCGTCAGAGCTCCGACATCGAACTTCTTCGTAATCAACCCAATACTGAAATGAAAAATTATAATTAAAAAAAAATAGATTTTAATTAAAAAAAAATTCACTCCTTCTCCATTTTCTTCTTCATCTTCATTACTCCCACCCACCCCCTTCCCTTCCTCCATCTCCACGCCACCCCACCCCGATGCCCCAAACCCTTATTTTTCATCATTTCAATGTCACGAATAAAAATTCAAAAATCTGAAATAAAAAGAAAACGGTTCTCTTCAATTCCACCATTTTTGATCTATCAATTAATGGATCAAACCCATTATACATTAGCTATGCAAGAAATCAAATCAAATCATCTTAACCCCTGTCATTAGCTATTTATAATTGAGCTGGAATCAGCGGTTTTCATCATCAGAAGAAGAAGAAGAAGAAAGCGGGCTAGTGGAGAGTAGAGAGGAAGAAGATGAAGATAAGATAAATATTAAATATTAAAAATTACTGATTACTACCACTGCTGATGTAATAGCAGCAGCAGTAGTAAAATTACTAATACTCCCTCCGTTCAAATTCATTTGTCCACAATTATTGGACGATTGGTGGTGGTGAAACTGGTGGCGAATTGGTGGTTCCGGTGATATGGGGTGGTGGTCATGAAGAAGATATAATTATTGGAGGATTTTAATGTTTAATTAGGGATTAATTAGTGTAAATATAATTAATAAAAAGAAAATCAAATGAATAAAGAAAAGGAAATGAATATAAAATTAAAATTTAGGAAATTTCCAAGATGACGCTGATATGGCGAGAGAGTGTGTTACACTTCCCATTGTGCAACTGGTCATCAGTTTGCAGGGGGTAAATAATATCTTTTTTTCATATATTAGGTGTGTAATAAATCACTAGTAAAGTTTAAGTGTGATATCGACATTTGGGTATAATTTAGGGTTAATCTATGTCTTTTGCCGTTTTTCATTTGCATCGTGCATGTGCATCACATACATGTACTGTGGTCTGTGTGTATGTAAAGCGCCCACATTTACAACAATTCAGTACGAAAGTTTTTGCTTTAATTTTCTCTCTGTATACAAATCTGAGGCAACATAAGGAAATAAAGATCACAGATTAAGTTACTAGCTTTCCTTGATAAAATATATAATCACTCTGCACTTGTCAAATGTTAAATAACTTATTTTGACTCATTATTTAAAACCTTTTCTCATATTTGAAAATGTAGAAGGTTTCGAACTGTAAAGTTCTCACACAATTTCTAAATTAATTAATTTTATGCTCAAGAATCAAGAGGAGAATCACTAGATTTTTGGCTGATGATTTGTATCAAAATATTATATAGCAAAATCAATTATATATTAAAAGAAAACTTCCATCTCATAATTTTTGTCGCTTGAGTCTCCCGTTAGATGTGAATTTTTTTTTCATATTTATTGTGTTAATATTACTTTACTTTTCTATACATAAATATAATCTTATAACTTAAGAACCATTGCATATTTCATTTGCCTATAATTCAATGATAGTTAATTTTGGCATGCATGAAGAAAAACACATGCATTTATTAGAAATCACATGAATATCGGAATTTTTACTAAATGTGGACTAAACGGGCTAAATAAATATAGTTAGTGGACTTGATTTGGGCCCCTCATCTGTTGTATTTTTTGTTGGGAAAACTACGTATATATACATGTTAAGGAGAAATATTTACGAAACGTAACGATAGTTTTCCTTATTTACAAAACATAACGATATATTACAAAACATGACGGATTTTCATATATTTTTCGTTTTTTTATTTTTTTTCCAGAAAATATATATATTTTTTATAAAAAAAATATATTTTTTTTAAAAAAATATTTTTATTTTTAAAAAAAATAATTTTTATATATATTTTTTAAATATTAATTTATTTATTTTTTGCTCAATGGCTTAAAAAATTACCTCATATTTCTATGTATGAAAGTTGTATGAAATGTGTATGTGTGAGCAAAATTTTTAATATAATTTTCATATACAAAATTTTGAGCGAAAACTTTAAGCCTTGAATATTGTATGAAAATTGTTACAATGTTGTTGTAGTTGTATTAATTTTCCGAAATCTAATATGAAATTTATATACAAACAATGTGAATGAAATTCTAAGTCTTGAGGAAGATATACACATTTCATACCATTCTCATGCATAAAATTTTAAGCATAATGTTTAAGCCTTGATCAAGATATACACATTTCATACGTTCTTCATACATAAAATTTGAGCGAACTTTTTAAGCCTTGAGCAAGATATACAAATTTCATACACAAAAATTTGAGCGATTATTTTAAGTCTTGAATGTTGTATCAAAGTTATATACAATGTTGTTGTAGTTGTATTAATTTTACAGAAATCTAACATGAACTTTATACATGAAAATGTGAGCGAAATTTTAAGACATGAGCAAGATACAAATTTCATATTGTTTTCATACACACAATTTTGAGCGGATTTTTTAAGCCTTGAACGAGATATACACATTTCATACATTTTTCATACACTAAATTTTGTGCAAACTTTTTAAGTCTTGAGCGAGATATACACATTTCATACAACTTTCATACATAAGTTTTTGAGCAAAAAAAAAAAAAAAAAATTAATTTTTTTTTTTTTAAAATAAAAAAATATTTTTTTTAAAAAATGATTTTTAAAAATAAAAATAATTTTTTTTTTTTTTTTTAAATATAAAGCATGTTTTGTATAGGATTTGTAATGTTATGTTTTGTAAATATAAAACTATCGTCACGTTTCGTAAATATTTCTCCTTAAGATGTATATATATGTCAAAGACCCTTTTTTGTTGGGTCTGAATCACTTTATTTATTGGTGTGGGCTAACAATAGTGTAGTCTGTTGTACATCTAATGAAGTTCGTTATAAGGAGGTCCATTAGGTTAAGGCTTGATGCCTATAAATACATGGTTAATCCCCTCTCATCTCCTCGAACTTAAGGTAACCAACCTACTCGATTGCTAGTCATTGGGAGAGCAGTGAAAGAAATTAAAGTCGTAGCCAAATGTTCCCCACTTTTAGAGTTACGTGTCTTAAACACTCTTTCGTATGGTGATCTTAATCTATGCAATGTTCTTGGCTATTACAAATTAGCTTGAAGTGAAACAAGTTTAGGAGATTTGAAAAAGAATCAAATATGGAGTACTAGTTGACAAAAATGGTAAGACGAAGAGATCTATAGGAAAGTGATATTTCTTGTATGTATGTAGTGGGCAGAGCTATAAAAACCAAATACGTAAGCAGTAGCGGATCCAGGATTTTCATTCTGGGTGTTCGGAAAAAAGAAGAAGTTAAATACACACTGTAATTTTTTACCGAGATGTTCAAAAGTTAATATATGCACATAAACACAAAAAATTTACCCCATATATACACTGTAATTTTTTGCCGAGGGTGTTCGGCCCTGGCACCCAAGTAGATCCACCCCTGTACGTAAGGTATAAAAGAGTATAGTGACAGATACCCGGAGAAATAAGCGAAGTTACATGGAAACTTCAAATTAGGAAGCTTCGTAAGCCTTTTGTCTCTTTTGTTGTTTCAACTCTAAGCAAACGCAGTGCATCATGCATACATACACAAATAAAAAATAAATGTAATTGATCTACGCATTATGACTTTCTAGTAAAGGAATTTAGATGGAGGAACTTTGCATTAATCCAACATCAAGCATCACTACCAAAAAAAAAAAAGGGGGAAAAGGGTCAAAAATACCCCTCTACTTTGGAAAAAGGCTAAAAAATATCCTTGACTTATTTTGGGTCAAAAATTTCCTCTCATCCTTAAAGTTTTCAAATATGTTCTTGATGAAATTATCCCCCAAAATAACCCGAAATCATTTTTTAAACCCGCTCCATCATTTAAACTCAACTCAACTAAATAATAACCCACAAGATCCCCCTTATTCCCCCCATTCCCTCAAACTTCAAACCTACGATTGGGGAATAAGGGGATCTTATGGGTAATTATTTAGTTGATGGTGTTTAAATGATGGAGCGGGTTTAAAAATGATTTCGAGTTATTTTGGGGGATAATTCGTCAAGATAGGGGTATATTTGAAAACTTTAAGGATAGAGGGGTATTTTTGACCCAAAATAAGTTCGGAGGATATTTTTAGCCCTTTTTCCAAAGTAGAGGGGTATTTTTGACCCTTTTCCCAAAAAAAAAAGCGACAAATAAGTTTTGTTGCTAAACAAAAACTTTTTGTCGGTAATCTAATTTAATGATGATTTAGTGATTGACTATCAACAAATTTGTTAGTTACGGATTATATAGTGACGAACAAATTTTATAACTAATTCTTGTTTTTTTAGTGCATGTACAACCATTACTCTCTCCTAATCTTACAACATATTTTGAATAACTCTCACTAAATTAAGGAGAAAAGTATGGATAATGAGTGACGTCATCCAAGGTTTTAATTTATGAATGTGAATGAAGTATCAATACGCTAGTGAAACTATTACAAAGCGTGGAGACTTAACTAATTAGTGCGTGTGTATTGTATTATAATAAATTAATAATACACTTATAACTAAAGTTATGTGCTACATATATATATGCGTCCGTTACCGAAGGCCTATATCCAGTCCTAGTGCCATGCATGGATATAAATTAACTGAGAGCGAAGTTAAGGTTTCTTCATTATTGAGAAAGCGAAGATATTATTTTATCAATATTTTGAAGTAACCGTTCGTAGTAAGAGTATTAAATTTGTTGAGCTATTGAGCCGAGGGGAAGATAATTTGAGCTAGTTGACTAACGATTAGACATATTTGTACCAAAAACCGAAAGGTGAAATTAACTTATTTTAAATAATTCATAAGTATTTTTAGCCATTTTTCCTTTTATGAATTAATCCCTCTACGCTTTTGTATCATGACTAGCAAATTATGTCCATGTGATGAACGGGACCCAACATGATTAGTTTGGTTACTCACTTTAGTTAGTTTTAATTTTATGGTTTGTATATTTTGCAAAGGATACTGCGATTCTCCTTAGTGAGTCTCCATATTTCGTTTCTTTTCCTCTTATTTTTCCCCTTAATTTCTCAATTATTGTTAAAATTTGTCTTATTTTGGTTATGTCCGCCTCTTTTTATATTTAGTAAGTTGACAATTCAAATATCCTACATGTCAAGTTTATAATCACAAGATTCAAAGGATATTTTATTATATTATACACATTTTAATTTAAAACCACAAGATTCAAAAGTTTATTTTTATTTCTTAAACTCCGTGTCTAGTCAAACTTAGACACTTAAATTGAGACAGAGGGAGTATATGCCAAATGAAGAAAATGAAAGGACAATTGAAACACTGCGGAGGTAGAATTAATGTTAAACTTCTGAAATGTACACATGTTACTCCCTGCTTAGAGTACAATTTCATGTGCTTACTATCATTGCATTATACTAACAGAGGTGTTTGATGTAACATTAATGTAGTTATAATTGCACTAAGTATAATTCAATAACTAAATAAAAAAGAAATTTAAATTTCCCTATAAGACCGAAGCTAAAATGTAAAAACATTAAAAATGAATTCAGAATTCAAGGCTAAAAGAAAAACAAACGCATAAGAAAGGTAAGAGGAAGAGGAAAATAGTTGTTCAAGATGCAGATATACTTTTTTTCTTGCAATTGATTAACACAAGGGCCAAAGTCACATAAATTCGTAGAATAGACATTAGAAAATCTAGTAACTTTTGTGTTTGCCTCTACTACGTCTATATGTTTAGTAAAGAATTTATTTCTCGCAATGTTTATTTCTTAAATTTCGTGTCTAGTCAAATATAGACACTTAAATTGAGACAGAGAGAGTATATGCCAAATGAAGGAAATGAAAGGACAATTGAGATACTGCGGACACGTGGGACTTAAAAAAAGTAATAAATTTTATAAATGTAAAGAAACAATAATCGGAGGATGCAAATGAGAGTAAAATAAAGGAAAACTAGAATAAAAGGCACTCCCTCCGTTCACTTTTACTTATCCACTACTTTAAAAATAAATTTTCACTTTTACTTGTCGACGTTAATATATCAAGTCAAAGAGAAAAATTCTTTTTATTTTACCCTTCACATTAATTACTCATTTTCAAATTATTTTTCAAGGCTATTGAGACTATACACCAATCAATATGGATATTATGATAAAACATACACTTTATTTATTAATTCTTAAAGAGCGTGCAAAGTCAAAAGTGGACAAGTAAAAGTGCACGGAGGGAATAAATATGTGCCACTCAAAGAAGAAAATTAAATTGAAGTGCATACATATATACATAAGAAGAGAATAAACATTTAATACCATAACATATGTCTAAGTGGAATAAAAAACTAGTTAGTTAAAGTGTATAATTTATATAATTTTTGGTACCAATTTGCATTGCAGTGTTGATCCTCCCTTCACGTTTATAATAATAAATATATAATAATAATAATAATAATAATAATAATATAGATTAATTATTATTATATTAAAATAGATAGAAATGAGGTCTGAATGAACCAAAAACAAACAAATAAAAAAAAAAAAAAACTAAAGGAATCACTAAGAAAATATTCCGGTCTTTTTGAACATACCGACAGAAACACACACATGTAATAAATATACTAGTGTCAGCATAAAAGAGAAAAGAGAATATATAATTAATTAATTAGAGGGCCACCACATGTGTTATTGATATATGATTGTGATATCATAGCTCCCAGCCTCCCCCACTCCCACGTCCCACCGTTTCAATTGTATCAATCACTAGTTCAGTGTTTCCTCCGTCCATTTTAACTTCTTTTTTTTTTTTTTAGTTTTTTTCATCTCCGTTTAAAAAGGTAAACACTTATTCACATTGGGTGTTTAACAAAACTAAATGTAATTTATCATGATTAAGTGATTTAATGAAGTAAACATATGCAGTAACTGTTATGGCTAAGTGATAGTTATATATATTCAAACGCATGTCACACATTCATTGATTTGATATAAACACCTGATGTGGGTAAGTTTTTACCGTTTAAAAGTTACTCTCTTCTTCCCCTTTACTTGTTCACTATATTAAAAATAAGTGTATATTTTTCTTTATCTAGTTTGAAAAATAAAGATAGAATTTATCACTTAATTCCTGATTAATTCTTTATTAACTATAATCATTTTTCAATACATTTCTCAGAAATATTCTATTTATTATATTCAACCGGTGATATAGTAAACATATCATTTTATTAGTTAATACTACTTTTTAAGGGGTGTGACAAGTCAAACACGGACAACCAAAATAGAAGGAGGGAGTAATAAATATAAGGTACAGTTTACTAAGTTATTCTTATTTATCAAATATCTTTTGAAAATTGAACAATAATAATAATAATTATTATTATTATTAATAAATTTAATACTAATAGTTAAAAATAATTGTCAGCTTTGATCTTGAATTCCTAAAATGACAATTATTGCTAGAAAATTATTTTGAGCTGAAAGACATTTAAAATGGAAGGAAATTAGTGTTGATTTCGTATGCTTTTTTTTAAAGAAAAATTTATTAAATATTTATTTATTAATATATTCATATGAGGTATATATTGAAAAATAATTTTGAACTACTATTACTTCAATATATACTTAATAATAAGAATAATAATAATAATAATAAGAATAATAATAATAATAATAATAATATCCTTTAATTTGTTAAACTAAATAAATTTAAAAAATTGATTTTAATATACCGAACTTGCAAAAGGGAACGAATTGGAGTACTGTACGTTTATTTATTTATACAACAATCATGAAATTTGAAACACAAATTCAAAAAGTCTCTCTGTTGTATTATTGAATTTTGTGTCCCTTCGAACATACACACACAATACGAGACGAACGGAGAAGTAACAAATTTTGATAAGTGGACTTAAAACTTGTTTGCCCATATATAGCCGCAGCTAGAAGGACCACTGATCAGTTAGCCAATATAATGTAGTCCATAAATTAATATTATTTGTTGTCTCAATTCATGTGTCTTAATTTCGTTTCTAATATATAATGTTATTTTAAATAAATATTAATTTTTAAATTTCAATATCTCAAGTGGTTGAAAAGTGCTCGAAGTCATTTTTTGTTTGAAGACTTGTAGTCATTAGCTTTACGTTATTTATCTTTTAGGGTTTCGTGTTATTTTTAAATTAATGCTTAACTTTATTTTGAACGTGTCACTTTTTTTATTATCAATTTAGGATGTGAAACTATAAACAATAATAAAGACTAAGATAATATTTATAAATATGCAAAAAATATATAATATTTACGATAAACTGTACAACACTAATGTATATACACTATCGTGGATGGGTCTCACATGTGGTATTCCTGAGACTATCCTTAGGCCTAAGGCTCATACCATCCCCACCGCCCTCGCCATCATCTCCATCGCCCTTTTTCCTCTTAATAATCGGGCGCTCCAAGTCATGATCATCTCCTCTTCCCCTAACCCATGCGCCCTTGACTAGAATGTGCTTCTTCTTGGGATCTAGTCCCGCTAGCACGGGCAGAACCTCATGCTGACCTGGGTCTAGAAACTCGACCTCTTCCTCGTAGGGGGTCGCCACCGCAGGCGCCGAAGGATGAACCTGAAAAGTATATAATAATTAGTACCATTTCTTATTTATATTGAATACATTAACGTTTATAGAATAATCAAACCTGTGTGTCAACGAGCTCCTGAGCTGGGTTTGTAGGCTCCTGAGATAGGTCTGGTGGTGAATATGAGGTAGTCTCCTGGACGAGATGTTGTTCGAAGTCCAAATAAAAGTTATAAAAATTAAATAAATATTTATCTTATATTGAATAAAATTTGCTTTAAGTAAAAATCTTACCTGCGCCTTGGTAGTCTCACGAGAAGACACCTCTGCCTCGGTAGGCTGATGAGAATGCTCCTGAATGGGTCGCTCCTGTGGACCCACTAGCGCCGAATCCTAAAATATGAAAAAAATAAAATAATAAGTAACATACATATTTAAAATAAGTACTTTAAATAATCAAATATGTATATTAAATATTGACCTTATATTGAATAAAATTAATTTTAATAAAAAACTTACCTGTGGCTCGACAGTCACATCGGAAGACACCACTGGCTCGGCAGGCCCATGAGAAGACGCCTGAGTGGGTGGCTCTGGTGGACCCGCTGGCACTGAATCCCAAAATATAAAATATTACTAAATAATGAGTAACATATATATTTAAAATAAGTATTTTAAATACTAAACAGGATCAAAAACTCATCGAAGTCAAGAATCCTGGCTCCCTCTAAATTCCTCACAGGCCGCTCATCAGCTAATGAAGCTCGTAACGCCGCCCAATCGACGGTATCACGCTCCTCTATGTGTGCATTCTGGATCGGCTGTGATGAAGACCTAGGTATCTCAGCAAGTAGGAGCGCCGGCGTAAACGTAAGTGAGTCCCCAGGTGAGCTGCCACCGGCCTGGAACGGTTGCGGATGGACTAGACTGGGAATGTCCTCTGGAATGGGATTGGCCTCATCTACCAAATGGTGTCCTCCACCACCAGGTCCTCTAGCAGCAACACCGCGTCCTCTACGCGCACGGCGTCCTCTAGCAGCACGGCCTCATCCTTTAGGAGCACCCGATCCTCCTTCTGGCGCTGCCTGATACTCAGATTCCGGAACAGGCTCCTCCGTGCGCCTAATCTCTCCTGCCTGCCAGATACTATCCTGGGATATCCGTACCATCTCCGACGCAAGCCCCGCAAGCCTGGGATAAGGCATATGCTCTAACCCCAAGATGCGTAATCGCTGTACAGCCACCAGCTGCATTTCTGTTTAACAGTAAAAAAAAAAAAAAAAAAAGTTATTTTTTAAAACGTAACAATTAATGCAATTAAATACATCTAAATACGATAAACTTACCAATGCCTCATACTGCCCCGCGAGTGCTGAGTATCCTACATCTCTAGCAGGACGCAAAGCTGGGTTGCCAATCAATCGGCGTGTGATCTGATGATACCAGCGTATGTAATCCTCAATGGGAGTCAAATGGCTGACCACCACTAAAGTGCCCAACCTGTTCTCCCGACGGTGGAGCTGGACAGCCATGAAATCGTAAAATCATCATCAACGGGAGCCCGATCATCCCGCTGGTAGTGTCGGAGCTCATGACGGACGTCAGGGGGTATACTCTCTGTATGCCCAAACTGTCGTAAGACACGCTCAGGCATGTGGTCCTCTACGAGGTCCAGGTGTATCAATGGACACCGCGACCTCCAAACCCCCGACACATACTGCAAAAGGCCGGCAAACCATCTAATATAGCAGCGTACGGCGTCCATATAAATAGCTGCATAACATATAAATACAAATCAGTGATCACCAAGTAGAAAAGATGTTTAATTAAATTAATAATGTAAAGTTAAATAGTTTTACCGCATCGTCCGTCATGTGATCAAGCTGGTCCCGGAATGGAAGAATACTGTGGTGCGTATCCACATCCTGGTCAAAACCCGCTATCCACCTCCTCGCATGAGGCATGTCAATCTCGAGGTGATGCCTAGGTACGGGATGAAAAGGCACCATCCTCTCCCACGCCCATAACTGTAAGCGATATTAGAAAATACGATTTTTTAGTCATCGTTTCAAGAGGTTTGCTTACATTAAAGGAACACACACTTAAAATATTACCTGGTGAAGAGCAAAAAAATCCACACACATCTCTGACAGCACCAATAGACGCTCGGCACAGGCATCTGTAAAAATACGCCAAAACAAACCGCCGCCCTTGTTTGTAGTCTCCCAAGCGGTCCAGATGCTCCAAGAAAACCAAATAACGTAAACTGACAAAGGCACTCGATGAGTTCGGGAACAAGATGCCCCCGAATATAATAAGCAGGTACAAACGAGCATGACGATCAACATCGTCCTACGGGGTGCCGTCCACAACCGGATCCAGACCCTCCAAATAAGTGCAGAGTGCACTAAGCTGAACCCGACTCTGTCCCGATATCTGGGCCGCGGCATCTGCCACGACGTGGGTGAGCTTAGTCAACTCTGTCACCCACGTCTGACCAGGAGGAGGCTTGTACTGAGTGTATAGTGGCTCTCCATCTACCCGCAATCCAAAGAGGACCTTCACATCCTGAAGTGTAATCGTGGCCTCACCAGTGCAAAGATGGAAGGTATGTGTCTCCAGCCTCCACCGCTCAACCATGGCCGTAATGAGCGCCCAATCATGCTGTAACTGACCAATGGACACGCAACGGTAGATGCCGCCCCGAAACAATATCTCCAAGACGAGAGGGTGTGGGGGGCGCTCGCATAAAAGAGTCTATGCTCTCCGCAACCTACGGGGACGGAGCCTAATCGATATCCCTATAGTACCAGCTCATAATAACTCTGACCTATGATTGCCTTACAATGACAATACTGATCTATTAGCGGGCCCCGGGTGAACAGCGGGCCCCGGGTGATCATCAGGCCCCGGGTGATCATCGGGCCCAGAGGGAACATTCGGATCCATGAAAGAGTCCGGTCTGTACAAACTAAATTAGTCATTATTCTTGAAATGAAAGATAAATTATATTAACTAATTAATAATTTGTAGGGAATATGTGAATTATGTAGTATTATATCTTGTGAATAATTAACATGGGATAAACAATTTCACAAATAAAGAAAATAACAATGGCATATTTAACATTATAGGAGATTAATATATTTTGGGGTATGTAGTCTCTATGTACGTGCGTTGCACGAATATTTCTTGTCGATTTTTATAATATTATTTATATTCTATTGATAAGCAACTTGGAAAAAAAATATCTACTTATTATCTTGAATACAATATTTATTTTGAATGTATAAATCTTTATTAGATAGTCTTTTCGAAAAATTATTTTCACTCTCCAACCAAATATTGAAATAAAAATAATTATTTTCAACATAACTTTCGTCATATTAAATGTGCAGTAAATTTAATATGTGATAGTAAGGACACATATGTGATGGCAAAGACTTTTAAGTTAATTAGTTTTGAATTATGTGATGGCAAAGAATTTTAAGTTAATTAGTTTGGGAATCGAAATTCAGCAGTAATATTTGTTTAGAACTCTGTTTTGAATATGAAATATATTTTTAGTTGACCAAATAGCCAACACAACTACAATAAAATTAGACTAAAAGAGTATATTCGTCAACCACATATTTTCTGACAAACTTTACATTTTTATCGTTAACTTATGTATTTATGAAAAGAAGAACTTTAATTATTCCTTTTTAGATAATATTTTTTTATTTAACATATATATTCATGCTTTTAAAATAATATAGATTTACAATTCATAATCATTTACAACTTGTTTGGATGGTTGTTACCTATTGTATTATATTGTGTTGTTAGTTTAAATACAATATTTGCTTTGATTGTTACTTTAATTTTATTGTATCGTATCGTTAAATCCATCGTTATGTAACGACGAAAGTTCCTATTTTATGTAACGACTACAGTACAACACAATACGATACATTATGAAACAATACATAACAATCATCCAAACAAAGTGTTAACAAAATAATAATTCATTACCAATCAACTTCTTTCAATTCATAAACATTTAACGATGGATGAATTAAAAAAAAAAAAAAATTGGAACAGTGGCAAAAGCCACTGCCCAGTCCGGTTTTTTTTTTTTTTTTTTTGGAAAATAACAAGGATTAAATGTTAAACATGCTTAGAATATAATGTATATAACAAAATAATGACAAAAGTTCATAGTAGAAAACCTTAATCGAAGATTTTTTTATAGAGTTATTTTAATCGAGTTGTACGCCACTTTTTTCCAAGATTGGCTTAGAATGCTGGCTCGCTTGACTTGAATATCTGAGAATAAAGTTTCTCGACGAAATTTAATAGAAAACGACGTCTTTGGATCTGGGGACCACCTTCAAATCGCCTCCAATGGCGTTTTTTAATTTTTTTTTTTTGCCACTGGAGGGACCGGTGGTGGAACCCAATGGGAATTTATGTTGGGTGATATAGCGCAGTATTTTTCTTGCGCTATAGGTGAAGAAATTTTTGTTTAGCGCCTTGATAAAATCTTGCGCTAAAGCAACATTTCCGTCACGGTTAAGTGCTTTAAGCGTATTTTTTCTTAGCTAAAGGTATTTATGTAGCCTTTTTTTTGTTGGGGTATTTTGGTTCAAAATGTTTTTTTGGGGGTCATTTTGATTCTGGACTCATATAGTAAACATATCATTTTACTAGTTAGTACTACTTTTTAAGGGGTGTGACAAGTCAAACACGGACAATCAAAATAGAAGGAGGGAGTAATAAATATAAGGTACATTTTACCAAGTTATTCTTATATATCAAATATCTTTTGAAAATTGAACAATAATAATAATGATTATTATTATTATTTATTTAATATTAATAGTTAAAAATAATTGTCAGCTTTGATCTTGAATTCCTAAAATGACAATTATTCTTTGCACAATTACTTTGAGCTGAAACGACATTTAAAATGGAAGGAAATTAGTGTTGATTTCGTATGCTTTTTTTTTTTTTAAAGAAAAAATTATTTAAATATTTAATATTTATTTATTAATATATTCATATGAGGTATATTTTGAAAAATAATTTTGAACTACTAGTACTTCATTATACGTAATAATAAGAATAATAACAATAATAATAATAATAATAATAATAATAATAATAATAATAAAATCCTTTAATTTGTTAAAATAAATAAATTAAAAAAATTGATTTGAATATACCGAACTAGCAAAAGGGAACGAATTGGAATACTGTACGTTTTATATATATCAAATCATGAAATCTGAAACACAAATTCAAAAGGTCTCTCTTTTGTATTATTGAATTTTGTGTCCCTTCGAACAGATACACACAATACGAGACGAGTTTGATAAGTGGACTTAAAACTTATTTGCCCCATATAGCTGCAGCTTGCAGGACCACTGACCAGTTCTCCATCTCTACGTGAAGCCAATACAATGTTAGACCATAAATTAATACGAAGTATTATTTCCTTTGTCTCAATTCATGTGTCTTAATTTCGTTTCTAATATATTTAAAAAAGAATGTTACTTTTGTTTAACCTTAAAACGTAGAACAATTAAATTTGTACGTGATGCCAAAGATATGTATTTAAATTCGATTCAATTAAATAGCGAGATATATCGAAATGAACAAAGGCGAGATCTAACCAAATGTTAAATACGTATGGCCTCGGATATAGAAACCAGGTCGATACCCTTTTGTTACAAGCTCTCACGAGGTATAATAAAAAATGAACTTAAGAACGATAGGGGCTGAGTTTAATAAGATTAGCTTATGATTGTTGATGTAAACTATTTCTCTCCTTGTTGTCAATCTCTTTCATGAATGATGACCTCCTCTTTATATAGTAGGAGTTTAACCCTAGTACGATTCTAAATAAAGCAAGTAAATACGGTGATAATTGTATTGCGAGATCGACGAAATATCCGGAGTGAGGACGGATATTTCGGTCTCCGCGCTAATGGCGATTAATCGCCGCTTCGCTATCGCCTAAATCCTGACACCGAGCTCGAAGCCTCGTTCCCGGTGAGACGGTCGTTTTT
>NC_081344.1:15025707-15117209 GCF_029784015.1 Lycium ferocissimum
CTGGTCAGTTTTTGGTATTAGCGTATCTTTATCTACGTCGGGTGTTCTGTTTCGATCAATGTAAACTTATGGGGGTTAAGTGATTTAATGAATTGAAGATATATATTAACTAATCAAAGATCAAATGAAAGTTGTATCTATTCAAACACATGGCGTACATCTTTTAGTTTTGGTGTAAACACCCAGTGTGGGTAAGTATTTACCATAATTTAGTAGTACTCCTTTCGGTTAAAAATGAGTGTCCACTCAGTCTTTTTCTTTTGATTAAAAAAGAGTGTTTACTTACCAAATAAAGAAAGAACTAACTTTGTTTTTGCAGATTTTCCCTTATTAAGTATTAAGTGCTCAAATCTCAATATTTAATTAATAAGAGATAGTTTAATCAAATTACCTATTTTTTTTCTTATTTTTTTAAGGAATATACAAACGACTAAGCGGACACTCTTTCCAAATCGGAGGGAGTAATTTTACTCTAAAACCCGAACGGAAACAAATCATATTGAAGTCATAGAAACAGACAAGACAGGTGCGCAAATGAAGAATAAAATAGGGGCAGAAAAGATGTTGGATTTGATAACCACTGGAAACAGCATAGGGACACATATTACCAAATAAAACCAGCCACATCCCCACAATAACATGATAGGGGAACGATAATATTATTAATATATAGATAAGTATTAGTAAGAGCACGAGATAGACTTATCTTTTGATTAGGCTTTTGGTGGGGTACTCTGTCATAAGTTAAGTATTATGCACTGTAGTGTATCTGGTAATTTCAAAAATAATAAATTAAATTTCTTAAGTAGTAATATTACCTTTTCTATATAGTTAAATATCTTACAGCAAAATAACATTAAAGGCAAACTGATTCCTAGTTGTACTCTAATCAAAATAATCTCCTAATTTTACTGATAACCAAATTATTTCCTTTCCAACCTTATTTACAACTTCGAGATTTTTATGGGTTCTTTGTAGACCACGACTCAAGTAATTCATGATCACATTAAAGAGATAATTACGGCAAGGTACTTTCGGTGATCTAACTTACCAAACTTAGCCTAGCTCTTTCATTATTACCGGGCGACCCATTGTCAATGTCATTCCTTGCTTGATTTCTATTTTTTTTAATAAGGGGTCGTTTGGTTGGAAACAACTTATACTAGGATTAGTTATTGGGAAAAGGGTCAAAAATACCCCTCGACTTTCATAAGTTGGCTACTTTTATCCTCCGTTACAAGCTGGGGCCATATCTACCCCTCCCCTTACAAGTTGGAGCGAAATGTACCCCTATCGTTAGCAAAGTTTCAAAAATACCCCTCATTTCTAACATATTCCTACATAAGCAAGTCTAGTCATTGGAATTGGGTGACATATATGGACGCCACATGGCATTTAACTTAGGCTTAATGCATATGAGGCCTCCTAAACTTTTTTTTTTTTTTTTTTTTTCCATTTTGGCACCTTAACTAAGTATTGTTCCTATCGAACCCCTAAACTCGTCCTCCAGTGTGTCTATTGTGTTTGTGTTGTTCCTATTGAACTCCTGAACTCGTCATCCAGTGTGTTACATCAAACACAATTCGACATACATAGTATTTCCTCTTCAATGTAGCAATATGCTAATATATATTCTAATTTAATTATGCCATCTTTTAGCTAAGATTAGCATTAATTGAGAGGGAAAAAAAAGAGTAGCTCTTAATTAAGCTAGCAGTGGAAGAGCAGAACCGGCAGAAACGTACACATCCATGACCTAAAGAATAGCTTACCACATGTCTTAAATATTACTCCACCTTCATTTTCCCAATTTAATTTCTGCTTCTAATAAAAATCAGATTTAGGGGGTTTGATAGATACACTTGAGGACAAATTCAGGGTTCAATAGGAACAACACTTAGTTGAGGTGTCAAAATGAAAAAAAAGTGCAAGTTTAGGGGGCCGCATATGCATTAAGCCTTTAACTTATTTTATGTGGTGCCTACGTGGCAAACTTTTTAAAAACAATCTGAAAAATTGATTTTTTCTAAAAAAAATGGCTTTTATTAAAAATTTGATTTTTTTTTTTTGATTTTCTAAAGCCCGCTTCTTAAAAAAAAAAAATCTGCAAATTAAATGATTTTTTTTTAAATCAGTTCTTTCAGATTTTTTTTTTAAATTAATCCAAATTTAAAAAAAAATAAATTTCGGGAGGCTTTTTTTTTTTAAAAAATACTTTATAGTTTTCTAGATTAAAAAAAACCATTTTCCAGATTTTATAATTAAAAAATCCAATTTTTGAGAATATATTTTAAAAAATAGGTTTTATAAAATCAAAAAAATTCATATTTTTAATAGAAGCCATTTTTTTCAAATTTGTTTTAAAAAAATCAATTTTCCAGATTGTTTAAAAAAAAAATATTGTCATGTAGGCACCACATAGAATAAGTTAAATGCCATGTGACATCCATGTCACCAAATTCCAATGACTAGATTTGCTTATGTGGGAATATATTAGAAATGAGGGGTATTTTTGAAACTTTGCTAATGGTAGGGGTATATTTGGCCCCAACTTGTAACGGAAGGTAAAAATAGTCAATTTATGAAAGTAGAGGGGTATTTTTTAACATAATCTTAAACTTTCACATTATATTTGAGAGGATCCCTAATATTATACACTAAGATATGATCAAATACCCATATTTCTCTAGGAATTACCATAAAATTTATATTAGCTTTTCGTTAATCTTTACATTATTGGTCAATCTTCCATGTTTCCTATTTCTATTTATGTTATCAAGTATATCTATGGAGTTCTGTCATACTTCTGTTTTTCTTCTAAGCAAACGACCTCATTACAACATTTATTATTTTTGTACTTCAGTTGTACAAAGGGAGAAACTTGCATTTAACGAGAGATGAAAATATTTTTCTATTTGGGCAGTTATAAATGGCAGCAATTCCACCGCACTTTTTTTTTGGGTTTGAAGTATCTAAATGTTCTTTTTTGATGAAGATGTAGTTTCATTAAAAAAGCATCAAGTATATAATTATACAAAACAGATACATTTTTTATTCACTGCAAGCTGAGTTGGTTCCCTATCATTTTTGTAGCAACCACCGTCATGGGCTCATGGCAGACATGAGATAATGTAATCATTCGAAAAATTCATTCTCTTGCGAAGCCTCTCATGAATATAGAGGGATTGACAATGTCAAAATTGATTACGTTGTTCTTCTCATTCAATTTACTAGCAAAAATGATATATCGAATCGTTAGTTTTCTATAAATAAAAGTTTATTAAAGAATCATCGCAAAATACCTATAATCGAATAATTATTTTTCCATGAAAATGCATGCCTTTTACTAGAAATCATGTGAAAGGATTTTAGGAGATTTGAGTAAGTATTTGTAAAGTTTGTCAGTTTAACGTTGAATCACTATCTAGAGACGCTTTCGAAGCTATTGTATTCTCTATTGTCTTTGTAGCAACTATACTGCAGACATGAGATAACGGTTCTAGTAAAAAAAAATCATCTTCTGGCGGGCCCCTCACGAATACAAAGGGATTGATAGCGTAAAAAATTGTTTACGTTGTTCTTCTCATTCAATTTACTAGCTAAAAATGATAATAAGTCCCGTATTAATATTAGTCTTTTTTATAAATAAAAGTTTATTAAAGAACAATCGCACAATGCCTATAATCGAATAATAACTTTTTTCATGAAAAACACACGCTTTTTACAAGAAATCATGTGAAACAATATTAGGAGATTTAAATAAGTATTTGTAAAGTATATTAGTTTAGCTTTGAATCATTATCTAGAGACGCCTTCGAAACTATTATGTTCTCTACCGTCTTTGTCATGACTGTCATGTGGACATGAGACAACGATTTTAGTAAACAAAAAAAAAGAAAGAAAAAGTCATACTCTGGCGAAGCTGCTCATGGATACAGAGGGATTGATAGTATAAAAATTGTTTACGTTGTTCTTCTCATTCAGTTCACAAGCTAAAAATAATATGTACCGTATTATTATTAGTTTTTCTATAAGTAAAAGTTTATTAAAGAACCATCACGCATTTACCTATAATCGAATAATGGTTTTTCAAAAAAGCACTCCTTTTACAAGAAATCATGTGATAGTGACATGATTTTAGGACATTTGAAAAAGAATCATAGATGGAGTACTAGTTGACAAAAATGGTAAAGACGGAAGAGATATAGCATGATATAGAAATAAAGTTAGGAAGAGATATAGCATGATATAGAAATAAAGTTAGGAAGAGATAGAGCATGATATAGAAATAAAGTAAATATCGTAATAAAGGGAAATCAAGGAAATATCAAAGGAGGGTTCAAAACCTCTCTTTTTTCGTGTGTCAGCTCTAAACCAACACAGTGCAATGGAGGACATCAACGTATACATACGTAAATAAATAAATAAATAAAAGTTACACAATCGCTTATATTTGCCAGCAAATTTCATTTAAAAACTCAAATTTATTCTAATTACCTTAATAAGTACCATGACGACAGTTAAGTGAATAAGTTTTGGGAAAGTATTTTACAAATTTAATAACAAAACGATATTCCCCACAAATTTTAGTACCCATTAATATCATTAATTTCATCTTATGCCAAAAAGGAAACGGAGATACACACACGTGATGCAGTTACATTTCCTTCTCTTTGTATATTTATGCCATGTAGATGACATGGCTGTTGCAATCAAATTGATACATGCGTGTAAGATTTCTCATGCGCAGTTACGCAAATAGCTCATCAAATTGCTTTAAGCTTGAACCCAAGAACATACTTATGCTTTTTTATAATTCCGTTTTACTTGCCACGTTTGCCAAAAGTGATTATATTTTTAAAATAATGTGGTAAAACAAGTTTGATCAGGCGCTTTAAGCTATTTGATCACAGTTAATCAATTTTTGCTTGAATAGATCACAGTTAAACAGGCGCTTTAAACTGTTAGACATTATTATTGATCAAGGATCCATTTTGTACTTTACACCTTAAACTAATTATCGAGTACCATCACATGCTTCTTCGTGACGTGTCGTGTGTGCCGGGCCTCAATTCAATCAATGGATCTATTATAAATTAATAATATTGTGTGTACTACCACACAACTTAATTAATTTTATGCAGATGAAGCATTATGCATGTTTCGAAATTATTGCACAACGAAAGCAAAATGGATCACCATCGACGAACATTGTGGGATGAGATGCTTTCCACCCTTAACTAACTAGAGGACAATCGTCTTAAGGTTGAGCTTTGAGGATGGAAAAAATCTCTGATAGAGAGCACTTCTCTACCAGAAAGTTCAAATACGAACACGATGAATTAATTAGAGGTGGCAAATTGGCGGATCGGATCAAATTACAGGTCAAAATGGGTTATGTTGATGAACGAGTCATAACTCAAGCCGCTCAAAATTTATTTGGATAAAATTTTTTTTTTTTTTTTTGTTTGTATTTTCTCCCTATCCTTTTCTTTTTGCATTTATTTGCCATTGCTTCCATTGAATTCCATGTTTTATAACAACAAACCCTCTTATTTAATTGATCCTCGAAATCTAAAAAATGAGAATTTCCTTCAATTTGGTGGTTTTTCATTTTTAATCAAAACTCTACTAAAACTCTACTAAAACTAAGAAGAAATCAAATTTGCTTATCTCACTTAACTCGATTGAATCCATAAATCTACGTAAATTGAAGTTCTGTTTTCCACTTATTTTTATTTATTTTCTTATCTATATTACATTTGTAGTGCCAATCCAATGCAATTCAATTTTAAAATATTTTTTGTTGTTTTTTATTGAAATTCTTTTTGAATTTGCGGGTCATAACTCAATCCACCGAAGTTAAAATTATTTTGCAATTGGGATGAGAAGATATTTATGTGATCTAATCATTGCCCGCCTTCGTTCTTAAGCTAAACCTCTTTTGATTAGCCTATTCCCACATGGTTTTCATATGATATAAAAAATATATATAAAGGAGTACTCAAATAGTTGAGTAATGTTTCTCAATAAACTATTCATTACTCATAAAAAACAAAAAAAATATTTTAGTAATTTTTCAGCTACACACCAAACTTACGGTTCCACCAAGTACAATGAATTTTGAGTTTTTCAGCTTCTCTGATGATAAACTCTGTTGCTTTACTGTTAATTACTCACCGGTTCACTAATAAACCGCCAAGCAACTCAAAGTAACCCGTCTAAACCATGGGTCAACTTCGGTTATAACCCAAGTTAACCCGGTAAAAAAAATATATGAGAAATTGAAATAAATAGCCGCCCACCAAAATAAGAGTTGAAAAATATATAACTCTCTCTGTTTCAATTTATGTAAACCTATTTGTCTGGGCACGAAATTTAATAAAGAAGAGAAGACTTTTAAACTTCTGGTGTAAAAATGAATCACGTATATTTTGGGTGGCTATAAATCAAAAGGTAAATTATTTTCAAATATAGAAAGAGGTCATTCTTTTTAGCACCAACTAATAAGGAACTATGTTCACATAAATTGAAACAGAGGGAATATATTTTTGTATATAGCGAAATTAATATATAAGAAATATACACATATTTTAGGCAAAATAATGTTTGTTTTTTGTATATTTGGCTAGCGTATGTAATAATTTTTGGCCGCCAACCAAATGTGTAACTTTCCCTAAACAAATTGGGTAAGTTACACATTTTGTCACTCGGCCAAAGTTTATAACATTCGCAAGCCAATTAGTATACAAAAAATCTATATTATTATGTATTAAAAATCTATATTTAATGTACATCATATATTAATATACAAAACAACATACATTTGCTAGCTATTGTTTTGGTGAACGGTTATTTATGTATCAAAAAATATCATGAATCCAACCCGTTAAAGAATTATACGATTATGAATCAGATTTGTCACTTTAGAATTAACAGAGCCAGTAGGTTTCGCATATCAAATGATTATGAAAAAAAAGTTTGAACTCATAAAGGAATGCCTCGGTGATGATATTATAAAACTAAACTAGGTTTCACACAACGTATTTGACTAGCTGGTCTAATAGTATAAGCACAAAAGGATAGCTTTCGCCATTTTGAAATGATAATAACGCACGCACTTTTTATTTTATTTTTTATTGGTAGTTGCTGTATCATGCATGTGTCCTGCCACTCAGTACTTGGCTAATAAATCAATAATTGAAATTAATATGACCGTAGTTTATCATTCCAGACTCTAATGATGGTTGTTGAAGCAGAAAAAAATTTCAATAATCATGACACACTATTGTCAGAGATGATATGAGTAAGGGGGACTTTTTAATATATTGCTTAAACTTCTTAATTAATTTTCATCGATTACGTTCTTGAAAATGACATCACATCTATTGACCCCTCATTGTTGTTTTCATTTGTTTACAAAGTACGTGTTTGCCTTATTTTGGAGTATTTTAGGCTGTGAAATTAGATAAAATGATCAACAAGGACTAAAGTTTGAAATTTAATTAATTATTTTGTGACGCATTTAACATACTACTATTCGAATCTTGTCTTCTTTATCTACCCTTTTTTTAAAAAAAAAAGGTAACTACGAAGTTTTATCCTGAATGATGGCCTGATATTTTAATTTAAAAAGATGAATTGCCAAATTGAGAAGGCAAAAACAACAAAAAGAGGAAAAAAAAAGTGTCATACGTTAGAGAACCAACCCAATTACATGATAACAAGAATTAATAATTTAGTCCATTGAGAGTCTGTTATTCTCATTCAGTACTATTATTTTTTTTTGCACTATTTATCACAGAATACAAGAGTTTTTAACTAGATAATCGTGGCTAGATTTGAAAATTCTACAGTCTACAAAGCAGTTTGAACTATGCATTGTTTCTGCAAGGACATACTATTCCTTCTTCAAAATGAATTCAAAAGGGCCATTGTAAATATCGGCCCAGCCCAATCAAACTTGGCTTTAGCTTATCAAAACAAGAACGATTTCGATAAATAGCCATTTTTACAGGGTGATTTACAAGATTGGCCTTATAGGTTGGTAGTCTTGAACTTTTGATCCCACTTGTCCCATTTGCAAATTTTCAAGTTTAACAAGTTTTGATTTTTGATCTTGAAGGTTTGCTCATAGGGCAAGCGGGGATGAAAAGTTCAAGACTAGTCATTCTCAAGGCCATTGGACGTAATTTTATGGCCTTTACGGCTGCTAATTGAAGATTAGCCATTGTTTCAAAATTAATTGAAATTAAACACTCTTTAATAAATAAATAATATTTGAAAATGTTAATACCCCTCCACGGATTAGCACATGTCTTTTCCCTTTCTTTCTCCTTCTCTAACTCCAAGATTTTGTCTGAAATTTCAGTTTCTATAAGTAAAGATACTATCCTGAAGTTAAATTTTGCAACTCGTTATTCCAAGTTAGTGTCCTAGAAGCATAAGAAAAACCGCTTGTTTTTCTTTTTCAGCGTGTATCACATTATCTATTCCCATGAAAGTATAGAAAAAGATTATCAAAATTGAGAACTTTTCCAAAACCCAAAATCTAAAACAATAATTAACAGCAAAATAGAAATCAAACGTCAAGCTTTTACCATGTGATTTGTCGAATCGCCATTTTCCTATTAGAGAATGAAGCTTTTATTTTGCATAAAGTTTTCCAGCGCAAGTTTGTTACAAAAAGGCTAGAAGTTGCGGTAGGTGGGAATAAAAGGTGCACCCGTTGTTGCTTTCATCAATTGAGCATATCTTTTCGATTTATGCATGCTTTTTTTGGTTTCACGCTGTGTCGGAGCCAGAATTTCTACTAATTAAGGGGGTTTAAATATGAAAAAGTAAACACACGAAAAAGCCAAAGGAGTTGCAACATCTACTAAATATACATAAAAATAATTTTAACTTTGTATAAACAGTGTAATTTTCGCCCAGGGGTTGATCCCTCCGCCCCTGGTTACACGATCACTACCATTGAGTGATTGAGCATGGAGTTTGTAGGTCTACAATTAAAATTCAAGAGAAGGGTCGTTGAGATTGTGATTCTACAGGTGAAGAGTTCTTGAGTTTGTAACTCTACTTCGTGGGATTTTGTAGTTCAAATGATGAAGTGAATACGTAACACTAAAAAGGAGTATGAAATTTAGCTCCTTCATTTGAAGTAATTAATTGACGGTGAAAGCATTGAGTTTAAACAACCCTGACTGAATGCCTTGTTTTGTTTATATTTGGATCATTGCTGATTATGCATCTTTTGGAAATTGTATTGTTATATTAAATCAAGTGGAAATACTTCCACGTATATATCATTGAATCATCAATAAAGTTATTAAAACAGACTTTGTTCGGTCGTTTGACAAGAGATCAATTTTTGTTTATATACTAGATGCATATGACTCGTGCCAGCACGGGCCCAATAGTCTGAAAGTTCAAACGATTATTTTTTATTTAATTTTGTTTTAACTTTTAATATGAAATTGCAGCTAATAAAAGTGGTGTATATAAATTGGACTACCCTGTTCGATATTATTTACAGATTTTGGAATCAAATTATACATTCTTCATATTCATGACATCCACACATCCAGGGGCGAAGTTAGGTAGGGTTGAGAACCCCTTTGACGGAAAATTACACTATATATACAAGGTTAAATTTTTTATTTTTTTTTATTTTTTATTTTTTATGTATATATACTTCTTCGTGTATTTACTTTTTCATATTTTTAAACCCTCTTTATAAAAATCCTGACTACACCACTGCTCACATTTGTAAATGCTTAAATTGTTACAGGCTCTATATCAAAGGCAGAATAACTGCTTTATTTAGTAATATTATTTCAGTTGTATTAAGGAGTATTTTTGGCATATCCTATATAGTCGGTTAATTTGCAACAATATTGTCATTTCTTCCTTTCAAGTCAATTCAATTACTTCAGATGTCTCATATATTCGATCTGCTCTACTATGCTATGAGATTTTGATGATTCTGATCTGGCCCAAACTTGAAAGAATAATTAACTTGAGAATTGTAATTACAAGGAAAGATTCAAAAGAATATGAAAATAAAGATAGAGAAGAGATGAAGTGTTGAAGAAGATTTAACAAAAACTTGAATAGCAAACTGAAGAGTGTAAAAGTAGGTTGAGATGAGGGAAGTGAATTGCAAAAGCATAGAATTGGGAAAAATATGAAATGCAAGAAGATGAAGCACGTTGGCAACATGAATGAAAGCCACCTCTAAGCTCAACTACAGTTTTCTAGACACGTACTTGAGCAAACAGTATGATTACCAAAATGCCCTCAGCTACTATTTAAATTCCACCAAGCACACACGTTGAAACTCTCTTTTATTACATATAGAAATATATATATATATATATATATATATATATATATATATACACACATACATACATACATACACAGATACATATATATATGTATATGTATATGTGTATATATATATGTATATATATATATATGTATACATATGTATATGTATATTTTGCGCTGATGAAATAGGAGGGAAGTGAGGATTGAAGGACAGATAAATTCTTTCACATTTATCTTAACTGAAAATTGATTATTTTTCAACTAATTTGCAAACAATGACTGCATTCGCGTTCCTAAAGTGGGATCATTGGCACTTTTATACTTACGTTGTGCTGGTATTTAATTTTTACCACTCAAGGTAAACAATATTTTCAGGGGATTTAAATTTATATTTTTGCATCATAGTATATCACATTTTATGCCCCACACCCTTAAAAAGCTTATGTCCCGCTAGGCATAAATTCGATGGAAGGAAAAAAATTAAAGACCAACCCATTTGAAGGGCAAATTTCAAGAACCAGTCCATTTGAAAGGCAAACCGTGCAATTTCTTCCCTAAAGTGGCTGCCTGATATCCTAAAGTAGGTTGTCCGGCTGAGGAATAATAAAAACTTAAGATTTTGATGATCATAATGCAATGTAAGTAGCAATTAGGCTTGTTAAGTTAGGTAAATGCCTCTATTAAAATTAGCAAAGACTGAAATATATATATCCACAAAATCTACAAGTAAAGGACAATAAATGTATATTTATTTCCGCCTCAAACGTTCAACAAATTGCAGGATGATTTGTTAGATTTAGAAATACATCCCAAAAGAAGAAATAAAAGTAAAATTAAATTAACAACCAACTTGAACTTGGTAATTGCATATTTCTCTTTAGTCAGCAAAACTCTCACAATTTGTAGGTAAGCTAACACTTCAAGTTTTTAATCCAATAGTCTCCAAAATTTAGAGAAGAGAATAGTAAAAAAAATATAAAGATCATAGGGAATTGAAGGCAATCACTCTTTTGATCTTTTATGATATTATGGTACGATCCCTCCAGTAAAATATTTTCACGTCGCAATGTTTAAGAAAAAAGAAAAAAAGAAAAAGAAAAAAGATACATGACATTCATTAAACTATCAACACTTCTGAATTTATAATTTCAATGGATTAACAATTGAATAATTGATATAACTTGTTTCCTCAGATATTCAGGTGTCCAAATAATAATCAGGACAGACATCTCGAATCCATTTTAAGTTCATAGTTGTAAAGACCCATATTACGGGTCATGATGATAACTAAACTATCTCCCGGTAGGCGAATCATCCATAAGTCATCAATCATTTTAAGAGAAAGAATGCGGAAAATTAAATACATCAAGAATACTATTTAACAGTCTTGATTAACAAAAATAAGTGTGGAAAGGTAATTTAGTCTTTACAATCCCCAAAACCCGATCTAACTTATGAAAGAACATCTAAAAACCAATACAAATCTTAAATGCTGAAATAGTAACTGTCTCGAAAGTAAATAAACATGAATACAAAGATAGAGGGAGATCCAGGGCTGCTGGTAGGACTAGTAGCTCACACTGAAACTTCCAAATGAACCACCTTGGGATCAGCCATGAGGCCTGTAACTAGAGCACGGGTCGGTGTCTGCACCAAAAAGATGCAGCAAGGGTAGTATTAGTACAAAACCACTAGTACTCTGTAGGTATCATAGGTCGACAATGAAGGAAAACACATATAAAACATATAAAGACTGAATCTAAACACTCTTTAGGCTAACTCAACTTAGATTTGCTAGTTCTAACCGAGAGTTCAAGTTTCACAGGTAAGGCAGGTAAGCAATTATCACATAAGAAAATAATGGGATTAATAACTGGATGACTGAATGGACGAATGTAATGCATTGGCCAATATTAATTTTCGGTACATACATGCTAGCGGTCATTCCGTCTAGTCATGATCCATGGGGGACTCGCGAGGTGCATATACCTCTCAACTCCATCCAACATTTACCCTCGGAATGAGTGAGAATCATATCATGTTGTGTCTTTATCAACTCAACTCTTATCATATCACCCGGAACCATTTCCCTTCGGGCTTTGAGAATATCATTCTTACCTCTTTCCCCGTCTCGTAGGACCATCTCGTACCTCATTCAATGTCTCAACTAAAACATGCATTGTAACATCTGTCAACAACGTCATGAAGGTATAAAATGAGCGTGCGTACACCATGAAATTACATAATATCAACTCAATATCAAGAATGATTCTTCTTTCATGATTTATACAAACTATGGGGTGATGAAGGCAAAATAAAATAATATTCACACCTATTAATCAAACATGACTATCATAGCACAAATAAGTAACAACCATACCAATCTAGTGGATTTATCACCACAACCAATTGCCATAGGGTCAACATGCATTCTCTGTCACAATAATCTATTTTGCATTAATTACCCAAACAATTACACCAGTACTCACCCAAGTGTTCATCACAATCACTATCCCTGTTCATGCCCAAAACCCCTTCAATATTTATAAACTATATACGTTCTCCAATCGGAGTCTTAAAGAGTAAACTGTAACCTACCTTAAAGCCAAATAGGAGTCATGAACCCTCAAACCAGATTCTTTCTCTTCCAAAGTGTTTCCAAACGATCAAAGTACTCTCATTGAGATGAGAACAACGCCATGAAAATCACCTCAAATGAAGCTCTAGCACTCAAGAAATGATGAAAATACTAAATGGACGAAGTCTGAAACTTTAAACACAGAGGTCTTCGCATTTGCAACCATATCTTCAGATTTGCAACTATATCTTCGGATTTGCTACCATCGTATGTGCGACCAGATCTCACATTTGCAAACTTACTAGAAACCAGCAACAGTTGTCCACACCAAAACGACCAAAACTCTTTCATACGACATCAACGTTCGGCGATTCAAGTTGCCACGGCTCACAAATAATCAATCCCAACATCAAATAGATATAATAGTACATCAAAGCGTCGAAGGCTTTCGACTTACACCAACGATTCAAACACCTGAACTTGACCAAAAGGAAGTCCAAATCCAATTCCGAAAGTTCCCACAAGTCACAAATGATCATACGAAGCTAAGGAACCAACAAATTTTCAATCCAAGTATTATTTCATTCCATGACCATCTTTTCATTCCATAACCATCTTTTCACCATAAATAGGCATATTAAATACTAAAACCGACTTAATTGTTAAAAACCAACCAAACAAATTTTTAAATTAGTTCTGTCAATTTCTACAGGTCATAAATAATATTCCAAATCCAGTGAGATCTTTAGGTCACAAAGCAGAGAACATTTTCCCAAAATGAACAATTAATCTGAATAATTATTTATCGGGATTTCTAAAATGAAACCTTCTCCCAAAGTGAACCAAATGATATCCGTTTGACTTTAAATTTTGCAAGCACGTCAAAATAATTATTATGGAGCTTCTTGAATAGACGACACGCAAAACAGAGAAATAGTTTTTACAATGACCGACCGGGTCGTCCCAATAGTATATATTGATGGCAAGTTGCTCCCAGATATGAACTTCAAATTCTTACAATTTAAATCCACAACTCTATCAGAATTTATTGAGAGTATATATAATAGTTTATTTTGGTACAATTGGAATTATGGCAATACATGAATTATAGTTCTATTAGAATAAGGTTACCTTATTAGACTAAGAGAAGGAAGACCTTACTTTTATATAAGGAGGTCATTATGATGAATACAAAGCAGAACAAATTCTCTCATTATTCTTGTCTCTCTAAATTCTCTTCTCTGTCTTGATTTTAACATGGTGTCAGAGCCACGTTAAAAAGAACACAAAAATCCTAAAACAATGACAGGTGACGATAAAGAAACCGACGATACCAATAAAGGAATCATCGGTGAAGAAAACAAAATCTAATGAAAACAATATCTCCCTACGACATTACGTTGAATGATAACCCTGGAATTGTGGTGACAGATGTCCAATTGAAGGATGAAACTTATGAAGAATGGGCTAGATCCATGAGAACAACCCTAAGAGCAAGAAAGAAGTTTGGCTTCGTCGATGGTCCAATTAAGTAACTGGACGAAAAGTCATTGGACTTGGAAGATTGGTAGATTATAAACTCACTGTTGGTGTCGTGGATTCACAACACCATAGAACCGACGCTTTGCTCAACAATTAAACATAAAGAGGAAGAGGAAGAAATATGGACAAGCATCCAAGAGCGGTTCGCCATTATTAACGGCCCTTACATGCAACAACTAAAGGATGAACTAGCGGAGTGCAAGCAAAAGGGAAGGACCATAGTGGATTGCTATGGAAAACTCACTAAGCTGTGAGAGGAATTGACGAATTACGAATAGAACACAACTTGTACGTGCGGAAAGTGCACGTGCAATCTAGGAACGATCTTAGAAGCCAAAAGAGAAGAAGAAAAAGTGCATCTTTTCCTCTTAGGATTGGATGAGGGAACATATGGAATGATGAGGTCGAACATACTGGCCCAGTAACCGTTGCCATCATCAAACAAGGTTGATTCGAAGTTGGTGTAAGAAGAGGGTGTGTGAAAAATCACATGAAAAACAGAGGACTGGAGCGAAACTATCGCTTTTGTTGTACTAGAAAGAAACCTTTACTGTGGCTAAGGTAAATGAAAAAATGATGGTGCGTTCTGCACACATTTCAAGAGATCCAGATGTTGACACCCAATTTTCACCGCGTAAGGCGTATATTTTAAATTTTCATATTTCCCGAGTCCAAGACGGAGTAAGGATGCCCTTTAAAAATCCCAAAAAATTGCAAAAATTGACGTTTAATTATTATTTGCGTAAAATTAACAATTACAAGAAATTACGAGTTATCTACTTTTACAAATTTGATTTAAAAAAGAAGATACACATTTCGTTCCATCCAGCTCGGGAAAATTGTTAATTTAAAACAGCGTATGAATTACGGCAATTTTGTCTGCATTTTTTCGCATTTTTAAAATATTGCTCGGAACTATGTTAATATTGAGCTCGTATTGAAGCTCGTATTTTAAAACGACGTGTTATGAACTTTATTTTTATATATACGAACTTACGTGTTAAGTTTTGTACAAATACATCGTTTTATGAAATATTACATGTTTATTTAACTTGTGTACAAGGGACCTTTAAATCATGTTTTAAAACTCAAGGTTTTTTTTTTTTAAAAAAACTTGTTAAATAATTTAAAAAGGGGAGGGTATATATTGGATAAAGGACCAGAGTTGCAATTGAGCAACTTTGGTCCCATTTTTTCCTGTCTGCGTATCTCTCCATCTCTAATCCCTTTCAATGGCGATTCTAGGGATTTGTTTTTGCGATCTTTGCCATGGCCATTTCATGGCTGCTTTCGGGTAAATTCTTGAAGGGTTTTGTCCCCTTGTCTTCCTAACCCTAATGGCAGGTTTATTTCTAAGTTTTAATTACGTTTTCATGTTCGATTCAAAATCTTAATTTGGGAATTTACTCTTGTTTTCTCCGTGTCATAGGAGCCATGGACAGGGGCCTTTGCGCCTTATCTTGGCACTATAACACACAAATGGAGAGAATTAAAGGGGGAATCCTAAGATATCCGAATCGGTTAGGGAATTTTGGGGAATTCTATCCTTTAATGTACTATGTGAACGTTGTGTTGTACTAATTTTGGTACGCTTGTGTGACTCACCGTACTATCTTAGTATTCCCTATTTTTGCTGAATTTTATTCGGATTTTTAGGGTGTTATCCATCAGATTTTTTATTTTGTTGTGTGATTTGTACAAATTCTGATAGGTTATAGTACTATTGGTACGAATTTGTTGAGAAATTGGTTTGTTTTTTATTGAATTTGAATTTGTTTGATTTAGGGTTTGAAAATGAGGGGGAAATTCGGTTGAACTTTAGGTTTTACCTCTTTTGTCCCTAAGCCCTACTCCTGTTACTATATATAGAATGTCATATGACCTTTGAAAGGATCCGAAATTTTTCTTTCTAAAAAAAAACCTTTGAGTATCAAGAATCCTAGAAAGTTTTAAATATTCCTCTTCATATATCTGAAAATATTACTACTATACTATATAAGAATGATATAAAACGACTTATACTACTTTTGGAACAGAGATTTATTACCCAAAAAATACAAAAGCAAGGCTGTTAAAACGTTTCTTTGGTTGTTGGCATTGAAGTGTCGATCCAATCCCCACCTTTGATCTTTAGGTTGCCCTTAAAAAAGGTAACAACTTGTCTCAACTTCATTTACCTTATTTATTTGCTTGAGAGGATCTTTCAGTATAGATGTTTGTTCGAATTGCTTAAAATGCTTTCTTATAGTGATTATTGTTTACATTATCTGTTTTGATATCCTGATGTTGCTATTGTGGATTTGTATTAGTTTATACTAAGTGAAACTGCCTAAAAGGTTTTTTTATTTTTTATTTTTTTTTATTTTATTACTCATGGGGCATGTTTTATGTGTTGTGATACTACTATTCTGGTCTCTGCATTAGCTTAAGTTGAGAATGTGCTTAAAATATTTTAAAAAATAAAGAAAGAGGCATATTTTTGACTATGAGTTCGTTTGTTCCATTGGTTCTGTTTGGTTTTGGATAGTTTAGTTACAAATCTTAAAACTCCTGTGTTAGTTAAGTGCAAAGTTGTATGAGCAGTTCTTGAACCATAAATGGTTTGAATGAAGAGATAAATACATATTTTCAAACTAAATCTATTGCTTTGTCCAGTCTGAAAGTGATCTAAGTTTTGTTGTTCTAAAAAATTAGAGGCCTGTTTGGTGCTCTGTTTGGTGACATTTCCTAAATAAGGTGTTCAAGTAGCAAAGAAAGGGGTATGGCTGTCCACTGTTTGTGATATCTGGTTGTTATGGCTCTGTTTAGGATTGCAATTATAAAATAAGATACTTCATAACTGAATGACTTATTAATAGAGTGTTAAGATAGATTAAAGGGTAAAAAATGAAAAGGAACCTACCTACTTTCTTTTAGTCATTTATATAGGTTTCTAGTTAACAAAATGAGTAGAAATAGGAAAAGCAATAGGTGATGTGGCCATTGGAACCCCTTTGTTTGGTGTCTTGTGAGAAACTACTATGGCTGCTTCACTTTGTAATCTCTGTGCATATATTCTATCTATTTGCTATATATATCTATGTCTTCACATAGCCCTATCATGAATAACATGAACCCTTTTGCTTAGCTTAAGTGACATGTGATCCATCCTTACCTGATCTTGCAAAACTAAATATTTCCTGCCCATGAATATGTGTAAATTGTTAAGTTAAAGAATGAACATTGAAAAATTATGATAATATGAGTTGACTTACCCACCTGAGTGCTTGAAAGGTAAAACCAACACCTGTCTATTTGTTTCTGATCCCCCTAAGGTGCCTAAAATGTGAATAGCTAGACTGCGAGAAACCGAGTACGAAATGACACTTAGCTGTTCTTAAAGATCCTTTCAGTTGACTCATTAGAGTAGTTTAGATTTTGACTGTGTGAGCTTGTGTGGATTAGCTTCCTGTGTTCTTTCCTGGGTTCAAACTACTTGATTTCAACCTATGTTGCCAATTGGAAATATTTGTCCATGTTCAATTAGTGGGATACCAGTGATGAGGTGTTTGTTGTTTTCCTTTCTTCTAAAAAGAAGCTGTCATGTACTCAAAGGTGTTCAATACATACTTGACTTAAATAGGTTCCATACCTAGTCTACTTAATCACTATTTTGAATCACATAACATTGTCCCTTTTGTCTGCTATCACTGTTGTTTGAATAAAACAAAATGAGGTCTGTGTTTGCTTGTTCTTCTAGTATACCTAGGATGACATTTTTTGCTCATCTCTAGCTAAGATATTTGCCAAAGCTATTCAAGATCTCTTGAAACTTGTCTATGTGCCAAAGCCATCTTATGGTCCGTAAAAATCCCTTTTGAACTTACTTAGACTCTATTTTGGAAAACTTGTGACAACAGTTGGAACTTAGGAACTAGCCTCATGTCCCTATTTATACCACTAGAGGCCCCCCTGTGCTGTTGAAACCTTGTTCAAACCTTTGTAGAGATTTCCATCAGCTTTGGTGCAATTGTTCTTGATTATGATTATTTGAACTCTGTAGAATCCTCAGAATTCCTCTAGCTTAGGGTGAACCTCTATGATCCCATTTTTCCTGGACTCGTCCTCCGTGGTAATTGTTTGTTTACTTGACTATTCTACTTGTCCCCCCCCCCCCCCTTATATGTACATATGGACTACTAGTTGCTAAGTAGACTTCACAAAAGACATAAGGCTAGTACCACTGTGGCCGTCGCCCATTCTAGTATTTCTGCTTGCTGAGCATGATCTTTTTGCGTTTTACCTTGAAAATGGCCACTGTTTTGAAAAGCTGTTTACCTTAAAAACCGATTACGAAAACTTACTGACTTTATTTTTTACCATTTAAATCATTCAATGCAAAATTAAGCTAGAAATGACTTGAAATCCTAGTTTTTCTTTGTCTTCAGTCGATGGCCAATAGGCGTTAAAACTTTGCATTCTTTTGCACCCCTTAAACTTGTGTTCTTTGTGTTCGCCTTTATCCCCCCCCCCCCCCCCCACATTTATCAGTAATTTTTTGACCTATCATCCAAAAGTTTGTTATGTTTATTTTGATTATTGATGAGGCCAAAGTGCATAGGAAATTTCGCTCGTACTGTCAAATTCTAATATAGTTTAAGATATCGTCCCACAGAGATTGGAAAATCTATGCTACAGCCTTGTAGTATTTTTGCTGCTATTTGAGAGAATCAGGTTGATGAAAGGAGAGTAGTGACTTAAATTTGTAAATTACTTTAACAAAAGAAACAACTTTCAAAAGATTATCTTAAAAGAAAGAGTTGGGAGTTGTTGAATCCACTTAGTGTATATATGACAATAAAACCTTTTTCTAGTAAATTCCACAAAACAATAGAAATAGTTCCTAGACTTGATTTGTGTTATGAGGAATAAAGACCTCTTGCGATTAGTCCTTAAATCAATAAACTTATTTGAAACAATCCCTCCGCGAGAATTAGAATTGAAAGAAATAATATAGAGATCTCTCAAATCAATAAACTTATTTGAGACTATCCCTTCGTGAGAATTAGGACGGAAAGAAATAAGATAAAGATTTAAACCTAAGAACTAACTTGAAATAACCCCTCTATAAGAATTAGGATTAACAGAAGCAAGTTCAAAGATTTGGAATAATAGATGACAAAAAATTATTATTACATATATATTTTATGTGATTATTATAGTATATTAATTTCCCTCCTTGTTAGAAGTACAAATTAATATAACTATAATCATAACACACAATATACTAAATAACGATAATGATTAGTAGAACATATCATTCCAACACAGAGTATGGCACTTAAATAATATCAAGACGAGGAATAACTAAAATAAGATAATATATCATTACACCAAGTTTCTTCAACTATCCCAATAAAAAGAGATTACTCCATTATGAAGTTAGAAAAGAGACAATATGAATTTAAGAAGCTAGAAATATTGAAAGACTTGGAGAAATGTTTTTACTTCAAGAGAAAGAAAAGAGAATAGATCAAGATTAACACTTTGTCTTGTAAATTATTGGATGATTTGTAAGCGAAGTGATGCTTCTATTTATAGGAGAATGTAGTGTCTCCCCCTACGAATGCATTCTTTGAAGTTGGTGTTCACATCCGTGACCTTACTTGATGGGTGAGAGTATGACAACGGTAGTCGCACCCGTGAATTTTGTAACTTTTTTCTCTATGCCCACAGTTGACGGGTGTGAGTATAAAGCGGCGACACCCGTGAATTTCAACACTTGATGGCTGTGAGTATGAAGCGGTGTCAACCGTGGATTTCAACACTTGACGAGTGTGAGTATGAAGTGGTGACGCCCGTGGATTTTGCAACTCTTTTCTTGATGTTTTCTTTTGTAATTCCCACATGTAAAACTCCACGGTTATGACTTATGAATTCGTGGTTGCACCTATTGAATTCTTTGCTTACTTCTTTGGCAATTCGTTTCTTCTCTGTTCTTCTGCAGTACTCTTCTTCTTGTAAAATTTGTCAGAAAATATGCGGGAATAGGATGTACTTATTCATGTTTTATTTAAAAACTTATTTTTATATACAAAATATCATGAATAATCTATATCCATCAATTATGCCATGTTTTTTTCTGTATCATTGACACATGATGTGCCTTGCATTGCCAAAACCTTCACATTACCTAAAGGCTGCTTGATTTCTTTGTTCTGGCATTAGTTGAATCTTTTCTGTGACTTATCTTGCCTCATGTGCGTTAAGATTTGGAAGTAAAGTTGTATGTTGTAGAATCTTTACTTGTTAGCCTTGATTGAAGTTAAGTGTTTGACCTTTAAAAGGAGTAAAATCTCTCTTAAAAGCCTTGAAATTTTGAATAACCTGAATGTGGTAATCTAGAGTTAATGGAATATGGAGCATATATATGACTAGTATATCAGGAGGGTATGTCCTTTAAAGGGTTTTATTCTTCAATGGTATACTAATGGTATATCAAGTATACCATAGTTTGACTTTTTGAAAATTTGAGAAGGAGTCCAAATAGTATATCACTTATACATAGCGTATAGAACTCATGACACTTAGAAAAATTTGAGATATAATCAGAGTTGGGCTTGTTGCTTGGGCCTGTAACTTGTGGTTTTCATCCCTGAATCATTATCGGTATCTTGGGCCTCTTTTTTTCGCGTTATTTTGTGACAGTTTTGAGTTGTGTTTATACGGGTTTAGCCCAACCAAGTTGTAATTCATCTTAGCATTATCATAATTGTCATAGCCTCTCAATTTTGTACTTAATTTAATTTGTGGGCATATACTAATATATTGTATACTCGTTTGCATCCTTGTCCACCCCAAACCCGTTGGTGGGCCCCTAACGCATCTAGATCGAGTCGAACAAATTCGGAGCAAAATGGAGCATACATATGGACTTAGGGACCAACTTGCATAAATCCTTTGTTTGGGCTTGGTCGGCCCAAAATCCTTACTCTCTACTTTATGCAATTTTCGTATTTGTGCCTTTAAATTCAATATGTTGGAACCCTTATATGATTGTCATACAATTTAGAGTCACTAAAATTAATTTCTTCTACTAAATTCAAACTCGTGTAGAAAATCGAAAAAACGGACCGAGAAACTGTTTTGGACTCGGAACGCTGGACTTGGGAAAATTACTGGACTGAATTGATATTATTGAAACTTTGGAGGATCGGCTACTTTGGGACGTTTTAGACTATTTTAAAACTTATGGACTGATTATTGGACGTTCGGAACTTGCATAAATATGTATAAAAATGGATTAAAATTTGGCTAAATAAAGAATATAATTGATAGGTTAATAAATAACATAGTATAACCAATTATGGTATGTATATAGTATGATAGTATATTAAAACTATTTTCATAAAACTATTTTCATAACTTAAAATACTTTTTTTTCCAAAAAAATCTTTTTGGGTGGACTTACGTGGAGTCCTACCTAAGCTAAGAGCCTTTGGGTATTAGCTTAGGTGTTCAAGTTTAACACTCACGCTCAATTTTGAGCAGAATTATACTTCGACGATTCTTCACAAATGAATTTCTTGCATGTAAATGACACCCTTTTATTGCGAAAATTTAGATTTAAAGCAATTTTTGTCCAAAACAATTTATAGTCATAAGGTAAACTATTAGAACCCGTAGGTAAACCGCAATTGAGCGGATCCTTAATACCGGGGTGTCTAACACCTTCTCCGGGGGATTACCAGAACCCTTACCCAGACTTCGGTAGATTAGGTTTCTTTTAAATAATAGTTTTAAATGAACCATTTTCAAACTGGTTTTCCTAATTTCCTATAAGTTAGGTGGCGACTCTAAAATGCATCCTTTAGAGCACCATTAGGTGGTTGACGGGTTTTTCTGACTTTCCCGTTACGATTCACAACCGTACTTTCCCGGGACACCTCCCTCCTTTTAAGAGGTATGTGCGAGTAGGTTAAACTTAGAATTCCCAACGCCCGCTACACTGGACATGTTGTGTATGGATGTTCTTGACTCATTGGTTATCTGGATTGGTGGCCAGGAAATAAAAAGGAGACGAGAAAACCAGAGAAATAAGACAAGGAAAGTAACAGAAGCTGAGGGGCGAACCGGAATCCGATCGCGGAAGAGGAAACTACCGGGCTAACACCGTGGTTGGCAAAGAAGGAACTCAGGCGGAGACAGGAACAGTGAACACATGTGGCAAAGGACTTCACAATTTAAGAGATGAGATCCGGAAGACTGTGATACATCCCGTATTCTCGTGCGTTGAGTTGCATCATAGGTTAGTCACATAAGCTCAAAGGACAGGATTATGTTTGAAGTCATAAGTGTTTATGTTATGTTCAACAAGTGATAAGTAAGTGCCGCGAAGGTTGGAGGATAAACGAATCGGAAAAAAATAAAATAAGTTTTGCTAAGTTTGGGATGTTGAATAAGTTATACGGACTGTATGGAGTTTTGGACATATCCAAGTATGCAAATAAAGAGATCGATGTATAAAAATTTTAGGTCTCGAAATAATTTCCGCGGATGAACGATGGCTACGGTAAGTCGGTGAACGATGCCTTTCTGATGCGCTACAGTGACTTTGGAGCAACTATATAAAGGGGTTTAACCCCTCATTTTCAGCCAAGAATCAGCCCAAAAAATATTTCCCAAAAATTCTAGAGAATTCTCCAACCTTCCCCTATTAAATTTCAACGAGAGTTAAGTAAAAATCTCGGATTCGGGTTCCGCGGCGTATAGTTACGATTATAATATTGTGTTGCGGTGAATTTGTGGCTTGGGATTAAGGCAAGTATTGGAGATATCGCGGTATTAGCGGAAGTAAGGTATGAATCTTTCTCTTTTGGTATCATTTAAGGCTTATTTACGGAGATAAATTTATGGAATAATTATGTAGCAAATTCGTTTGTGGAGGAGTTGGAGGAAATATCATATGGTGTATTTGATGGAATATTTTGGTAGTAATGAGGTTGTTGTTGTTTGTTGTTGTTATTGGTTGTTGATTGTTGGTATTGAGAATTCGGGCTAGGCATATAAATAGGGGAGATCTTTGCCCGATTTTCGGCACAGTATAGAGTAGTTTGACTTGAAAGTTTAGTATAAGTATACTATGATGAGTCTAATGATAGTGTGAATCCTCTTAAATGTAGACTCACGAATTCGGATGAATAAGTGTGGATAACTGGAGGTTGAACAGGTATGTTAAGGCTAGTCCCTTTCTTCTAAGGCTAGTCCCTTTCTTCTAAAGGCATGATTCCTTTCTTATGAATCCAATAGGTGTTTTCCAAATGTCCCATGATCCCTTTACGTGAATCCATAAATGTTTTCCAAGAATATTTTTATTCTCAAAAGCTAGAAATTCATGATTCATAGAGTTCATGATTCAAAGGCATGACTTCTTTCTTGATAACCCATAAATATATTTTCCAAAATTTCCGAGTCAAAGATTTATGATTCTATAAGCTTTTATGACAACAACAACGGACATGTTTTTACAATATGAATGACGTTGTTAAAGATGAGAATGTTTCTATGATAATGATGATTTTAAATTCTAGAAATTCCAAAGCTTATGATGTTAATACTATTATGAGATTATTGAGATTATTTCATGATTTTCTCGACTTTATTCATTGTTGTTGATCTCGCCTTATAATAATTGTTCCTTCAAGGTGAGATAGAGCGATGATGATTATTCCATAATATAATCGGAGGCTACCGACCTTACGTCACTCCGATATAATTGTGGCTTTTGATTGGGCTCTCATGCATGCTTTATATATATGTATGTATTTTCTCACACCGCAGTGGGCATGTTATGATATTGCCCCGGACACGGGAGGCCCGGACGCGGGCTAATGATGATAACACCGAGCCTTAATGGCCGGGCATGGTACTATGTATATGTATAGATTTTTTTTTTTTTTTTAAAGGCTAAGCATGCATGACATCCGCCTTATGAGGCATCCAGATGTACAGGTTATCTCCCTTATTCCATGTTACCTTCCATATCTATATTATGTTGTTGTCCATGCCTTACATACTCAGTACATTATTCGTGCGCGTCCCTTTCTTGTGGACGTTGCGTTTCATGCCACGCGAGTGTATACGGATGAGTAGAGGATATTAGTAGAAGATGTTCAGTTTGGATTGGCGAGCTCCATTTCCTTCGGGTGTTGCCGAGTCGGAAGTATCTATGTTATGGTATCTTGATTTATGTTAGAGACTTTGCGGACGAGTCACGTATATAACATGTCGATCTTGTAGCGGCTACGTAAGCCGACGTATCATTATGCATTATGTTACAAATTTCATATGATTACAGATTTTACTTAATTTGAGAAAGACGAAAAGCATGTTTTTTTTTAAAAGCTTACATTATGCACTCATTTCATGGTTTAAGAGTCCAGTAAGATTATGAGTATCACGAGAATCAGCGGGTTCGCTCGGCCCTAAGTAAGGGTCGGGTGCCCATCACGCCCTATCAAAAGTTGGGGTGTGACAGTGATTCACATGTTGAATTCCCAGAGAATAAACCCGAATAGGAAGATGGATAGTAAGATCGAAACCTCATCTTGGATCATAAACTCTGGAGCTACCAATCATGTGACAGGTAATCCGAAGGAATTGAGCAATAAGCAAGACATTCTTAAGTGTCCGGTTGATCTTCCGGACGGAAGTAGCTTGGTGGCTACAAAAGAAAGAACAACCATGCTGAAAGACAGGATATGGTTGAAGAATGTCCTTTATGTTCGGGATTTGACATGCAATTTAATTTTTGTCTCACAACTAGTTGATTATTTAGATTGTAATTTGACATTTAATAGAATTATGTTTGCTATACTGGACTCCTTCACAAGGAAGCTGAATAGAAAGGGTGAGCACCGAGTTGGACTTTACTAATCGTAATATCTTTGTTGATACGGCTATGAAGGCAGAGGCAGTTGATTGGTTCGATCTTTGACACAATCTTAAAGGTGAGTGATGATAAATTCGATAGAGAATGTGATGTAAGCTAACGGGCAAAGGAAACGAGAAGTGTTTTTCCTTTAATTGATAATATTGCTTCGGATACTTTTGAGATGATTCATTGCGATTTATGGGGACCATATAGAACCCCTTCCTCTTGTAGTGCTTCATATTTTTTACTATTGTGGATGATCGTTCATGAGTCGTGTGGATCTTTCTCTTTGTTGATAAGAAAGAAGTGTCCTAAACCTTGAAGAGTTTCTTCGCTTTGGTGGAGAGGCAGTTCAGAAAAAGGGCGAATATAGCTAGAAGTGATAACGGAACTGAGTTCACGTGTATAAAGTCTTACTTCTTTGAACATGGAATCCTATTTCAAACATATTGCACAGGGACACCTCAGCAGAATGGAAGAGTCGAAAGAAAGCACCGCCACATTCTTAATGTGGCGCGAGCATTGAGATTTCAATTCATCTTTCGATCAAATTCTAGGGAGAATGTGTTTTGACTGCAAGGTATTTGATTAATAAAACATCGTCTTCGGTTTTGAATGGAAAACCCCTATGAAATTTTGTACAGGAATACGCCCTAGTATGATCACTATGCTACGCACACACAAAGGGAAGAATGATGGAGAAGTTTGAGAGTGGGAGTTGTAGGTGTGTCTTTTTGGGATACCCCTACGGAAAGAAGGGTTGGAGATTGTATAACTTAGAGAATGACGAATATTTGGCCTCAAAATATGTGGATTTCTACGAGACTAGGTTCCTCTTCGTTGTAAGATCGGGTAACTTGACCTACAACGTAGAAGCAATATCGAATAGAGGAGAATCTCTAGAATAGAGTTGTATTATTGTGGACGAAATGGAGGGAGGAATAAACCAACACAACTTTGAAGAAGACAGGATCGATTATATAGGAACGAACGAAATTCAGATGGATGGATTACGGACACCGGATGCCAAACCTATGGATCCATAAGATTTAGGCCAGATAGAGGTCAGTCTAGATAAAGTAACATGGAAGAAGTATAGCAGGAAGGTATTCGTACCAATGAAATTAACCCGGACGAACAACTGGGTTGATGTAAATGTCAAAAGCATGAATCACTCCAGCTACGCGACTACGTCACTAAACTTTTCCGGAAACAAAGTCCATCTACTCATCTGCCGATCCTCAGCAATCCTCCGGTGCACCTTATCCTTTAGCTAACTATATATCCTGTAATAATTTTTTCTCGCAACACTAAAGGTTCCTCGCTGCAATTACCAAAGGAACCGAACCAAAAACATTTTCGGAGACAATGAAAAAGTTACATTGGAAAACCATGCAGCAGATATCCAAGTGTTGGAGGATAATGAAACATGGACACTAGAAACTTTACCACCGGATAAGAAAGCACTCAGATGTAGATCGGTATACAAAATCAAGTACAACTTTGACGCCATAATTGAGCGATATAAAGCTCGTTTGGTCATCTTCGGAAATAAACATAAGGAAGGAATTGACTACAACAAAACTTTTGCTCCGATTGCTAAGGTAGTAACTTTCGGACCTTCCTGACTGTTGCGGCTGGGTGAAATTGGGAGTTGCATCAGATGGATGTGCATAATGCTTTCTCACACGGTGAGCTTATGGAGGAAGTTTATATGAAATTGCCACTGGGATTCCATGTTCCTAATCCGGGGCAAGTATGTCGACTCCAGAAATCTTTGTATGGTTTGAAGCAAGCTCCAAGGTGTTGTTTTGACAAATTGTCAAGCGTTTTGATGAAATATTAATTTAAATAGTCGTACTGTCATGACCCAAGCCGATAGGTCATGACGAGTGCCTGACCTCTATTGATCAAGCACTCCTAAACTCGTACCTGAATCTCACTGAGCAACAGGGTGGCCCATATATAGCTTATAACTGAGCCCCATATATAGCTTATAACTGAGCCCCATATATAGCTTATAACTGAGCTATACTAACTTTTGTAAGATTAACACAATAGACTCTGCATCAAGAACTCACAACCAACATATAGATATATACATACGTGCTGAGGATAACAGTGCAAGCCGACTAGGCCGCTACATATGCTGTACAACAAAATAAGAGCCGACAAGGCTACATAATATCACAACTATATACAACTGTCTACAGACCTCTATGGAGCACGAGCTGTAGAAAGGAAGGACTAGGCCCCGTCATACCCATTTATACATATCAAAATAGCATACCAAAAGGAACTGCAACCCAGAACCAAGTGGAGCGCACTGACTGCAGCTGAGTGGAAATCGCCTGTCTGGCTACCTGAACCTACGGGCATGAACGTAGCATCCATAAGCAAACGGACGTCAGTACAAAACAATGTACCGAGTATGTAAGGAAACAAAATAACTGAAACTGAACTAAAAGATCATAATCTGGAGGCCAAGGAATGCCCAGAATATCTCACCTGATCTGTCTCGTATGTAATGCAATATAATAATAATATTATATATCTCGGCGACCAAATGGCCGAAGCAAAGCGTAAAATCTCGCGACCCAGTGGCCGGGCAACTGGCTATAAGATCTCGACTCGTCGGCCGAGCAATGTGTCTCCGGCGACTCGCATAGGCCGAGGCATATCATGTCTCGCCGCCGTGGGCCAGACATATCTGTCTCACTGACCAAGTGGCCAGGCTAAAGAAAATGTCTCACTGACCAAGTGGTCAGGCTAAAGAAAATGTATGTATATCATGTTGTATATCACACATATCTTTGAGAAATACTGATACGGTAACATGTCTCTTCTGTCTTCATATAACCTTAAGGACATAGGGAGGGGATATAGACCCTCAAAGAGAATAACATAACACTTGGAAACTATGCAACAATACGACAAGCTCTACTTGACGAATCTCTAACCACAGGGTTCATGACGCTCTTACTATATGTGAAATCATGCCAAGAAAAGAAGGAACAATTATCATAAGAACTTTGAGACTCATGAACTTCTAGATTTTTTGGGAATAAGGATATTATGGAAATCATGTATGGGTTCATAAGAAGAGAATCATGCCTTTAGAAAGAAAGGGGTTTAGCCTTAACATACCTAGAAGCTTACTTCTCGACTTTCCAACCTACCTCCTGTCTTGCGATCTACTTAAGATCATTCGTAGTCTCGTAATCTACATATAAAATCATTCATACTATTGTTAGGCTCATCGTCATATGCTTCTCTTAAGCCTTCAAATTAAATCCTCTTAAAATCTGCTGAAATTCGGGCAACATCTCATCTGTTTATATCTCTAGCCCGAAATCACAATACAAACAAAACAAGAATAATAGCAACACTAATATCAACAACATTATCATCAATACCAATATACTCAATATAACATCCCACACGATGTTTACCCAATTTCTCAACCAATCAATCGTCTTTACGAAGCTTTAACAATTAAATCACTATACTACGATTCATAATATCAATAACAAAGAATATCCTTACCTCAATCAAGGTTGGAAGAGCTTGAAATCTTATTTATCTTTGATAGATTCCTTTGTCCAGTCAAGATTTGATATTTAGAACAAGAACTACAAAACCCTATATGCTTCCCGAGCCTTGTATATAGTCCCGTTACTTTAATTCACTCACAAAATGATCCTTCAATGTTCCTTAGGGCTCTCAAATGGTTTGGGGTAGGGAGGAGTGGAGACATGAGGGTCTAAGACCAAATTTTGGTCTTATATAGGAGTTGAAGGTCGGTTACCACCGACTTAAAATTAACCCTGTGCGATCGCGCTGGGTTGTCTGACGCCCTTCTGCGCGTTCGCGCTGACCAAACCTCTGGTCGGTCAGCCAGACTTGTAACGTCCATAACTCTTTACTCCGATGTCGTATCGACGAGCGGTTTGCTGCGTTGGAAACTAGACTTCATGAACTTCAACTTAGCAGGTTGATTTTCTTCAAAACTCTTCATATGCTAGAAGATATTCTTTCCCCAAGTTGGTTCATACTTTGTTGCTTAAAGTAATGCTCATCTTCTTCCAAAGTCATATTAACTCAACTTCTTCAACTCATTTCCTTATAGGACCTCCCGGTATTCCTTATGTGCATCCTTTACTCCTAGAATATACTCAATAATGCTCCGCTCCCTATATTCCAAAGTTGTTTTACTTAGCCATAGTTCAACATGCTTATGTTAAAATTTTATAAGTGCTTCTCCGGAAGTACGGGGTGTAACATGTACCTTGATTATTCTCTATTCACTATGCACCGGGGAGGTAAGCCACTTAACGTATTAGTCTCTGTGGATGACTTGATTATCTCCGCAAACGACCATAGTGTCATTGAACGATTCAAAGACTATTTCCACACTTGTTTTCACATGAAGGATTTGGGCCCTCTGAAGTATTTTCTGGAAGTTGAATTTGCACGTGGACCAATTGGGTTGTTTTTCCGTCAACCAAAATATGCCTTGGATATAATCTCTTAGTCCGGTTTACTGGGAGCTAAGCCAATCAATACTCCTATGGAACAGAATCACGGTTTGGCGTTGGCCAAATGAGCCACTTCAGGAGATCCGGAGCCATACTGACATCTAGTCGGTAGACTAATATACCTTAGTTTTACGAGACCTGAGTTGTCGTATTGCATGCATGTTCTGTCCCAATTCATGCAATAACCAAAGGAAGCACACCGGAACGCGGCTCTCCATGTGGTGCGGTACTTGAAGAAGAACCTAGGACAAGGCATTATGATGAGAAAAGATTGTGATTTCCAGTTGTACGGATGGTGTGATTCGGACTGGGCTAGATGTTCGTTGACTCAAAAATCACTTAAAGTTTGGTTTATCTCTCTCGGGAATTCACCTGTGTCATGGAAATCCAAGAAGGAGCATCTTTTCTCCTGCTCGTCAGCAGAGGCTGAATACCGATTGATGGTAATGACCATTTATGAATTGAAATGGTTAAAGGGAATTTTACATAGTTTGGGTGTTGAACACAAGTCTCTGGTTAAAATGTCGAAGTGACAGTCAAGCAGCTTTGTACATTGCATGAAATTCAGTGTTTCATGAACGGACTAAACATATAGAAGTAATTGTCACTATGTCCGGGATGCATTCCAATCCGATATAATATTCCCCAGTCATGCGTCAACCAGCGAACAATTGACAGATGTGTTTACAAAAGCTTTGGGAAAATCGCAGCACGAATATTTACTTGGCAAGTTGGGCATTCGAGACCCTCATGCTCCAACTTGACAGGGTATTGAGAGTATATATATAATAGTTTATTTATGATACAATTGTAATTATGGTAATACATGAATTATAGTTCTATTAGAATAGGGTTACCTTATTAGACTAGCAGAAGGAAGACCTTACTTTTATATGAGGAGGACATTATGATGAATACAAAGCAAAAAGAATTCTCCCGTTTTTCTTGTCCTTCTAAATTCTCGTCCCTGTCTCGATTTTAACAGAATTATACAAAGAATAAACAGTGCATCAAAAATTCACTTAAGAACTGCTGGATATTGTAACATTACATCTTAAGACCCAAAATCAAGTCAATCAAATAAATTAAAAGATGCCATGAAGTCAACATATTGGACAGCAACTTTACAAATGTGCTATAAGAAGTGAATGATAAAGATCTGCCAGGAAATGAAGATTGATCAAGCAATAGGAAGCGGACGATAAACAAGCGCGAAATCATAAAAAGATTTGCAAACATACAATTTATCACTTTCCATCCAATCCATCATCATTTCATACCGCAATAAGTTTGAAATAAGAAACAACAAATCACGCAGAACCCTTAATTATGGTCGAAGCTCCAAACACCACACCCAAAGTAAAAAATACATATTCAAAGTAGTTTCTTGAAAATAAAGTTAATATTGGATATTTTAAGAAACAGGCCAAATGTATAGACAACCCCTTAAAGCTAGTATGAATTTTCATTTTGGCACCTTATCTAACCCTTATTCCTATTAGGCAACTCAATCCCTATCAAAATGTGTCTATTAAACACCTGAGTCAGTGGCTCTTTGAGAATGACAAAGCCTGAGTTACGCACGCAATGACGTGGCCAACTAATGAATCAAATAAATCCACGCTGCTTTTAAATCCAACTAACTAGAATAAAAAAGGAAAATAAAATTTCCATTTTCTTCTCTCTCTCCAGCACTCAATTTCTTCAGTTTCCCCCTTATCCCACAAACATTTCTCCATAAATTTACTCACTCCACATGCCCAAAAGGAAAAAAAAACAATTGAAAAATATATCTTTATTCCAATAACATAAATCATGCCTATCAAAATCATCCCTGTACAAAATGCCTACCTCCCTAATGTTTGTTTGTCTTAGAAGAATTTCGATGAACGAGAAAAATTGCTTTTGTGGCTGTTTTTTCCCCTTGTTTATATTCAAATGAAACACTTTTTTTTTTTCTTGCTACAGCTGTAATTGATAATGTCCGTAGGTATAAAGTGGGTAGTGAGGGAGATAGAAATGAAGATGAAGATGGAGGCAATGTTAATTTTACACAAAATATCTATACACACTAATCACGTGTCTAAGAAGGTGTAAGATTCACATTCTGTGGCATATCAGCGTGCAGTGCTTAATAGGCACAATTTACACATATATTAGGTGTTTAACAGGTAACACTCTTAGTTGAGTTGCCTAAATGAAAAATTATGGCAAATTTAAGGGGCTATTTATGTATTTGGCCTAAATAATTTAAATACATTTATAAATAGTAGATATTGAAATCCTTGTTTTGTAAGTAACATTATTGCAAAATGTAACATGTTAGAAGCATCAGTGAGGAGGTGTCAAAGGTTGGTTGTGGCAGGAACTAAGAGAGATAAGGCTAGAAAGAAGAAGAACTAGGGGCAGATGATTAGACACGATATGACGCAACTTCAGTTGGCTGAAGACATGACCTTAGATAGAAAATTATGGAGGTCGAAGATTAGGATAGAATGTTAGTAGGTAACCGAGTGTTGTCACACTTTGTGTGGGAACGGTTGTGGACTAGCCTCCTCCTCTGCTCTTCTTTTTGTAATTTTATGTGTCATGAAAGTCACTAAATTTTTTTAACTTACAAAATCACTAAATTTTATCTAAGTGTCACATAAAAAGACATGTTTATAGTGGACATAATATAATTTCTATGTTACTTAGGCAACTTTAATTGATACTCAGACAATGTCGATAGAATTCTCGTTACAAATAATTTAGTAACTTTTGACATAACTTAATGAAAATTGAGGAATCATTCCTAAATTACCCCAATTATATGTTTGGAATACTTAGGTAAAAAGAAATTTGATTTTTTAATAGTACCACGAGGCATACTCTTCTCCATTCAATTTTTTTTTTTTTTTTTTTTTTTTGTGAAAATTTCTAAACTAATTTTAGAGTAAATATTATTATCAAGCAAAAGAAGAGGAAATAAAAATGAAAAAAAGAGAAAGAGAAAGGAAAAAAGAATATGAATTAACGATTTTTGAGTTAGCGGACGTTCTTAAGGAGAGTGGAAAATACCCCCTTAGCCATGTCAGCAAAAAGTGTCTAAATGGTTCAAATTCGGAGTAGTAGAGGTGTTCAATAGGTACCTGTCTGAGTTGAGATGTCTAAGTGGAGTCTCTAGACAACTTTAAGGGGCTGCAGATGACTTAACTCTACAATTTATGTGTAATCTAATTTTACCGCATGACGCCCAAGTGAATAGCTATATATAATATAAAGTTAGACATAGACAAGGTGGTGTGACACCTCTCTATGGCCACCATTCCTATTTATCTTTTTCTTTTCTTTTTTTTTTTTTGTTGACATTTTTCCTAATTATAAAATGACAAAAAGTCTGCATTTTTCATTTCTTTCCCACTACCCATATTTAAAGTCTTTACAGGAATTAATTACATATTAGTTATTGTGCATTATAGTGGAGATTGAAAAAGCATCGTCAGCTTTCAATTGCTAATCGTGCTTCTTTCTCGGTCGTCAAAGTGACGGTTATCTTGCAATTAGTACACTCTATTAAAGTTTGTCCGTTTCATTTTCATAAGAAAGCTCACGTAGTAGTTTACTTTAGTATATTTACATGTGGCCTATTATTTCCTTCTGTTTGCTTTCCCACTAATTTATTTAGTAATTATCACAACAATATTGTAATAACTAGTGTATTAATGTTTCCAAAGTACTCTTCCATGCCACTATCCTATATATTCAATATTTAAAGGCATTCAGAAATTAATCCAATGGGCAACCTGGACAACAATGATATACACTCAAAGAAGGTAAACAAAAAGCCGCTAGCAAGTGAAGGAAAATTATGCAAATGTGAATATGATTTAGAAGAGGGCTAGAGGTCATTTCAGATCAAGAAAGAAACAACCGATCTTCATGGTTTTTGACCTGTATTATGTAAGTAGAAAAGATCTGCAATAGAGGAAATTATATGCTTTATTACATTTTAACTTGTATTATATCTTTGTCACTCTCTAACAATCAATTCTACGGTAAATGTTTCTCATTTTCGCACTATTTGGGACATCGAGTATTTCGAACTTTAGGTATTAGAGAGAAAGGTCCTTGTCCAAGACAAACACTTTTACTTAATATTTGAGGAGGAGAATCTTTCTCAAATTCTGGAGAAATCTCCGTACAAGAACATACAAAATGAGCCAGGCATATCACTTTCTTGAAGACAAGTGGAAGCCCTGTTGGCGATCCACGCCATACTTTTCAACGAAATCTTCTTAAAGGGAACCTTCACTTTTATATAAAAGACTAGGCTGCAATAGAGGAAAATATATGCTTTATTTCATTTTAACTTGTATTATGCTTTGTCGCTCTCTAACAATCTATGTAGGGCGGGAGTAGACATATAAGCACCACACGAGCTCAACAAATGGTACCACATGCTTTATCTTTTACGTTTCAATTTGCGGTGTGTGTTTAATTTTTATGCTATTTTGTGTTTTTCAGTTCAAAAGTATAACCTCTGTGGTACTGTTTTATGGTCGCAACTTAATTATCCTTTTCTTGCGGACATGCTCCATCAACAGATACTCGTATAACAATGATAAATAGTTGAGACATGAGATCTCTCTAATTTTAATGTATCTTACGCAGCGCGAATACGAATTAAACATGCCTAATGCAGGCGATGGACACAGAATAGGACAAAAAAAAAGTGATCTCTCAAACTTTTGAATTTCGTGCAACATTGTAATATAATTGAAGTATTTTACTCACCTTTATTTGCCGCAAATATATCTTTATTAATTTATTTTTATAAAGAGCCATTAATATATAAAGAAAATCAAGTAATTTATGATTAGCTACTAATTACAACATTATTCATTGTATTTAGTATCAACCTACGGTAATTAAATGCTCAGTTTACTTGAGATTCTCATATCAACTTTTTTGTATCTTACTACTTTTTATAGACAGTGTTACGCCCTATTTTGAACGGGTCCAAGATAGTTTGCAACTTCATGGTTCTTCTAACTGGTTTAAAAGGGTTAGAGTCACCACCTTATTTTTTAGGAAAAATCAGGGAACCTATATATATTTGTGTGTGTGCTCCATTTTAGTCCATGAAACCTATGAGATTCTAAATAAGGGTTTTATTTACCCCGAGGGGAAGGTATTAAGCATCCCTCGCACAAGAAAGGTCCTTAGACTTAGTTTAGCGAACTTTGGAGGGGGATTATCTATACGTTTATCATTATTATTACCTGTTTTCAAAATGTTATGATTTCACGAAAAGCTACACTAGGTGATAATATACTAACTATATACAGTGTATAAAAATGTATGTATATCAAGCGTCAAGTATTCATAAAGAATGTATAGTAAAAAAAATATATATAAAAAAGTATAAAGAGAATGTACCTCGTAAGTATAAAAGTATATCTGTTAGTACAAAGAGTGTATATACATGTTAGTGTAAAGAATGTGTAACTATATTAAGAATAAAAAATGTAAGACTATGTAAAAAATAAATATATCAAGGATATAAAGAATGTGCGTCTACGTATATTAGAAGAATGTATGTATATTAAAAATATAAAAAATGAATTTCAATTACGAAGGTTTATATCAAACATAAAATATATGAAGAATTGTATAACTAGGTCTATCAGTGAATAAATAATGTAAAAGGAATCCCCAAGTATTCATTGGTGTAAAGAGCCTATATAATAAAGGAATTCAAAAAAAGTGAAGTCGATTTGACTTATTTCTACCGTTTCGTAAAAGAGTGTTTGTTTAATGAATATCCTACCAAAAGAATAGGGGACGAACGAATTGTAAAAAAAAATATTGGTAAAAGTATTGACAAAAAATAAATATAAGAAATTATGTATAAAAATGAGTGAAAAGATATAATGTCTTTAAAGAATAAAAGATTGTAAATAGACAACCTAATAAATACCTAGCGTCAATAATGTTGATTTAACTTGAATAAAAGGTATATTAGTGTGTACGAAAGAATGTAAAATGTATGTTGTAAAAAATGTGCATTAAAAGTGTGTAGAAGATGTATATTAAAATTGTATAAAAATAAAGGATGAACTATTATCTTTGCTTAAACGCCAAAATGTGAATTAATTAACAAAGTATTTATACCAAGTTAATTTAATCTATTTATGAAAGTATTGATGGCCTAATTCTTGCCTAAAGCGAACGACAAGCTTTAAATTAATCATGCAAGATGACAAGTAAATAAATATCTCCACCGGACATTCAAAAAAATAAAGTTTTCACTATACTATGAGTTTATGTTTTGTACAGTCATAAAAAAAATGCAGAAAGTAAATACAAACAGTGATTCGATGAAGTCTTCGGGTTCCTTCCGAGTGTCGTCTTCGGGATGTATCTCCGGGTACCTGTATAAACACTTAGTAAAAATGTTAGTAAGAGAATAAATAACTATCGGATGAATTAAAGAAATAATGAATAAACTAAAAATAAAAAATCCGTCTTTTGTACATGGGAGGCCTTGGAAATCGACAGAAATTTCTTCATCGGCCAAGAGTGTAATATTTGTAATAAATTATAAAATGAAAGAAAAATATATTAGTTAAAGAAGTTTGAAAAAGTCAAAAAATAATGGATGTGACATAAAGTTTTTAAAAGGTGATTTGACACAAAGCCTTTGAAAAGAGATTTGACATAAAGTCTTTAAAAAAGCGATTTGACATAAAGTTTATTAAACTTGACAAAAGGGAGATAAAACTTGTTTTTGACCCTAGAATTGGTGTAGTATACACGGTGTAAGAATGTATATGTATATGATATATGTAAAAAAATATAAGAATAAATAAAAAAAATGAAAACATATGTAAATGTAAAAATAATGTATAGACAATGTAGAGAAAATATAAAGAACAAAATGTTTTTAAAAAATACTAAAATAAAAATGAGCGTGTAATGTGATGATATTGACAAAAAAGTAAAAGAAAATGCTTGCAAGTGTATGAAAAATATTTATAGGGGAGTTAAAAAAAAAAAGGTATGCAAATTTAAAGAAAAAGTAGAGAAAATGTATGAAGAAAGTGTAGAGACAATGTATGAATAAATATAAACAAAATGTATGAACAAATATAAAGACAAATGCATGAATAAATGTAAAGATAAATGCATGAATAAATATAAAGACAATGCATGAATGAATGTAAAGATAAATGCATGAATAAATATAAAGACAATGTATATAATGCATATAAATATAAAGGCTATGCATGTAATGAATGTAAAGACAAGGTATATAAAAGCGTAAGGACAATGTATGAAAAAAGAAGAGGAAAAAAAATAAAATAAAAGAGAGGAGGAAGATGCTAGTCTTACTAGTCTTCATATGAAAAGAAAATATGGAGAGTGTAGAGAGAAGAAAATATATATGTGAGGTAGTGTGAAGTGGTGAGAAAAATGAGAGGGAAGTCCTCCTTTATATAGGCAAAGATAAACCACTTTTTATCCAAACCCATGTGCCAAAACCATGGGCTTCACAAAACCATGTGCTAAATTTTATCTGTGTTTAAAATTAGTTCCTCCGACTTCCACGTAATAATAGACTGTAACTAAAATAACAATGTATAAAAATATATTTAAGGTAATTTCGTGAATAAAGTAAAAAATGTGATTTGAATTAAGGAGACCTGCTAATTAATTGAAGTAAAACTGTATTAGCATGTTGTTTATATACAAACGACTGTAACAAAATAATTATTTAAAATGAAAATAAATTGATAAAAATTCCTATTATTTAAAAATAAGGACAATCATCAATAAATTATATTAAAGTTAAAAAATGTATAAAAATAGTATTTTGTGCTATTTAATGACTAGAAGTTAATTTTTAAATACAGAGGGCCAAAATTGGGTGTCAACAGCTTGTCCCTCTTCGACCGGAGATGATGAAAGAGTTTTCGGACGAAGACGTTGACGTGTAGCCAATTTTGGCTCGGCAAGGGATTGCTAAAATGATATGTACAGAGAAAGTAGCCAGACGTTAGCAGAGCTTTGACAATACTCTCCTTTCGTCGGCGGGGTTGTGATAAAAAGAAAAATGATAAAAAGGGAGGGATTGTTCAGGGCCGAAAAATATTCGCGTACCCACGTCATTGCTTCCAAAATTGCCCCAGTGTCGAACTACGAGACACTGGGAGGGTGCAAGATTGTGTACTTGCTGGGAAAAGAATGATTCTCATCCCGATGTGACCGAACTCTGCTTAGAGTTTCCTACATATCTCATCCATCACGAGAAACTGGTCAATGTAGTTCAAAAAATAATAACTAATGGATGTTGTGGCAAATTTTGATCGTCCGATCAAAATTTTGCCCCAGTGTTGTTGGACTGGTCCTAGCAAGTGTAGGACGAAGAACGATCGTGCTCGAATTCGAGCTATCTACATATCCTTGAGATGCGGGTCAAACCGATAGTAGTTCGGGAAAACTTGTTAGGGAGGAAATGATTCATTGCTAGAGGGGCGACCGAACTCAGAGTCATGGATTGAAATGGACTATAAAGTTGTATGTCGGGACCCTGATGAAAACATCGGGTTGTGTGCCAAAGCTTTGAATGTAGAGGGGTCCTGGATTGTGTGTGAGGACCTTGATGCATACTCCGGTTTGTGTGCCGAAGCCTTGAAATGAAATGAAGTCTCGTGTTGTGCCGAGATCCTGATGCATACTCTGCTTTGTGTGCCAGAGCTTTGAAATGGAATGCCCGTATTTGAAGGTGGGCGCCTGAACTGAAATTTAAAATACCCGCATTATGAGGGTGGGCGCCTGTAAAAATATACTTGAAATGAAAATACCCGCATTAGATACTTGAAATGAAAATACCCGCATTAGAAGGTGGGCGCCTGTAAAAATGTACTTGAAATGAAAATACCCGCATTAGAAGGTGGGCGCCTATAATTAATTTTTTTTTTTTTTGGATGCACTTTTCGTTGTTGTTGTTTTTTTTTTTTTTTTTTTTTTTTTTTTTTGTGTGTAAAGAATGAAGAATGTGAAGAGAATCGTGTCTTGACTTCAGTTGGTACCAACAATTAGTTTTGTGCATAAGAATTCCATCAATTTCTTCCCAGCTAACCGAGATTGACTTCGGGATAATTCCGATAGCTTCAAGTGGTACCTCAGACATACCTAAGTATTGACAAGATTTGTTCGTCTTGCTTCAAGCAAAGGTTTTGAACTATACATATCCCCATGTTTCATGTGCCCTCACCAGAAAGAAAGTCCCCTTTTCACACATATTCAGTATTTTTGAACTTTGGGATGTTTAGAGAAGTATACTCATACTCAGAAAGATGTTCAATGCATGCAATTGTGATACCATAAGCTTGGCCGACATGTAAGTATCCACTAATGTGAGAACTCTTGGCATAGGATCACGTCAGGCTTGTTATCGGGTTGTAATATAGGCTTGGGAAAAGGGTAGGATATCATTTGAGTAAGGAGTGACTAATCCTTCCCTGAGCGTTGCACTATGGTTGTGCTTTGTATTTGTGTGCTCTGACGCTGATCTGCTTCATTTTGTTATCCCTTTCTTTTGTACTTGTGCGACTTCTTTTGCAAGTTGGAGCTTTTTTTTTTTTTTTTTGGAGTTCGGGGTTGTATGCCCGAGACTCTATGGGGATTAAGAGAATTGACCCGGGTTGTATGCCTGAAGTCTTAATGTTAATTTCGGGTTGTATGCCGGAATGTGAAAAATAAAAAGGAATAACGGATTGTATGTCCGAGATCCCGAATGACTGTTTTTTTTTGGGCTTCTTCTTGCTTTGGAGGTCATTCTTCGCCTTTGTTTTCCTGGGACTATTGAATCTCTTTTTTTTTTTTTTTTTTTTTTTTGGAAGCTTCAGCTTGGATCTCTTATCCACGGTTGCACATTTCTAGTGCGCTCAGGGAGGTTGGGCCAAGAGAGGGATAGTGCGTGTAAGCACTCAGAAATGGTATAGACTTATGATGTGGTTGTCAAAGAAAAGGCTTTAGGCTCAAAGGGGAGATGCTAGTGATAATGTCATTTGGTAGGCTAGAAAGGCTCAAACGGTTGTAAGGCCTACGATCCTTTCGTATACCAAGTGTTACTCATAATTTCGCCTCAACAAACATTCAGGACAAGTTCTAGATCACAATACAATGCAATTGAACGCTATCTAAAGCTCACCACACAATGCACATGAAACAATGAGGTTGGTTTTGTTCTTGTCTTACAAGCATGCAAGAGAATTTTTCAAGTGTCACTTAAAGTATGAATGAGAGGTACCAAAAGAATCTATGGTTTACCACGAAGTCAGTCCTCTCCATCATATTGATTGTTACTAGTTTCTTTCCTATGCACATTCCCATGTACAAAAGACGAATTTTTTATTTTAAGTTTATTCATTATTTCTTTAATTCATCCGATAGTTATTTATTCTCTTACTAACATTTTTATTAAGTGTTTATACAGGTACCCGGAGATACATCCCAAAGATGACACTCGGAAGGAACCCGAAGATTTCATCGAATCCTGTTTGTATTTATTTTCATTTTTTTTATAAATCGTACAAAACATAAACTCATAGTATAGTGGAAACTTTATTTTTGGAATGACGGGTTGATATATTTATTTACTTGTCATCTTGCATGCTTAATTTAAAATTGTCGTTCACTTTAGGCAAGAATTAGGCCATCAATACTTTCATAAATAGATTAAATTAACTTGGTATAGATACTTTGTTAATTAATTCACATTTTGGCGTTTAAGCAAAGATAATAGTTCATCCTTTATTTTTATACAATTTTAATATACATTTTCTACACACTTTTAATGCACATTTTTTACAACATACATTTTACATTCTTTCGTACACACTAATATACCTTTTATTCAAGTTAAATCAACATTATTGACGCAAGGTATTTATTAGGTTGTCTATTTACAATCTTTTATTCTTATAGACATTATATCTTTTCACTCATTTTTATACATAATTTCTTATATTTATTTTTTGTTTTTTACCAATTTTTTTTTACAATTATTTGTCCCCTATTCTTTTGGTAGGATATTCATTAAACAAACACTCTTTTTAACTAAACGGTAGAAATAAGTCAAATAAACTCCACTTTTTTTGATAGTTCCTTTATATATAATCTCTTTACACCAATGAATATTCGTAAATTCCTTTTACATTCTTTATTCACTGATATACCTAGTTATACAATTCTTTATATTTTATGTTTGATATAAACCTTTTAATTGAAATTCATTTTTTATATGTTTAATATACATACATTTTTAATATACATAGACCCACATTCTTTATATCCTTGATATATTTATTTTTTACATAGTCTTACATTTTTTATATTCTTAATATAGTTACACATTCTTTACACTAACATATATATACACTCTTTGTACTAACAGATATACTTTTATACTTATGAGGTACATTCTCTTTATACTCTTTTATATATTCTTTTTTACTATACATTCTTTATGAATATTTGATACTTGATATAAATACACGTTTCTACACCTATATACTTAGTATATTATCACCTAGTGTAGCTTTTCATGAAATCATAACATTTTGAAAACGGGTAATAATAATGATAAACGGATAGATAATCCCCTCTAGTGTTTAAACTAAGTCTAAACTAAGTCTCCGGGGGATGCTTATGTAACACCCTACATCTTGGAACTAAGTTTAGACTCATAGCATTAGAGTTTTAGCGGAAAAACTGAAGGTTTGAACGTTTTGCGAAAATGGTTGATACGCGTACTTTGGGCAGCGATAACTCCTTGATCGAGCCTTGAAATTTGGGAAAGTACCCTTAATGAAAGTTATAGTATGTAGAAATACCTTTCTAACGATATAAGGACCAAGCCAATCGAGAGATCGGATCAAGGAGATATGATCATCTCAATATGGCTAATAGTAAAGCACTTGAAATCCTATAAAATCGGCTAAGTTTTCGATACGTCTGACTTCCAGTCAAATTTCGTGCAAATCCGTTGGGAATTTGAGGAACCTTCCTCAATGAAAGTTGTAGATCTTTGAAATAGCTTTCCAACGGTAGGTCTCCCAGCCCAAACGGAGTTACGTACAAGAAGTTATGCCCATTTTACCGAACACTGTGCAAAATCGACACCCGTCGCTTCTCGGGGCGCGTGAGGGCGCGTGAGAGAGCGCGCGATGGCCCCGCTTCGCGGAGAGATCGCGCAACTCTGAGTTTTTAGCTTCAGAATGTTGCGCGATGCACCCGCATCACGGAACCATCGCGAAACAGGTCAGTTTCGGGTCAAAAGGTCGGGTTTACGCGTTTTAAGTTATATTTAAGGTTTGGGGTTTATTTCCCCAGCACCCCATTCACGAAAGATTACCCTAAAGTCAAGAAGAACAAGTCCCAAGCCTCAAGAACCCTACAAGGTAAGTTTTATCATGATTTTAGGTTGAATTCAAGTCCCTAATCTTTTCTAACTTGAGTAAACTCATCTCAAGGTTCAAGAATTCAAGATTTTTAGAAATCCTCTTCAAAGCTCAAGTCTTTAATTCAAGTTTTGGAGCGATTAAGGTATGTAGAACTTCCATCCACATGTGGGAATCTCTACGTTCTTCCCCATGCTCCGTTTCATGATATTCATGAAGTACAAACCCTAGGGCATTAAACCCAACATATTGGTAGCCCATAGTTATGTATTTATGTACATGAATTTTGTATCTATATTCGTCATTGTATTCCTAATCTTCCATTATGGTTATTAGGAACCCTAGCTTAATCCATGAATCATGAATTCTTCCTCATGCCATTCTCATTATGTTTATATGAAAATTTATGATTTTATGTAGCAAGTCACATGCTTGTTTTCAAGTCAATTATATATATAAATTATGAACTATTGTTATTACTCATGAATCAAGAACATGTTTGCAAGACTACGACAAGTTATCTTATGAAACCATGTTACAAGTTATTTCGTGAAATCATGATTACAAGTTATTTACAAGTTATTTCACGAAAATCATGGGCTTCTTAGCCAACTATATCATGTTCATGTTTTGGGATTGCCTAGTTAACCTAGAAGGCTCAGATAGCCTGAAACTACGTTGCCACCGTAGGATAAGGGTTGTCAGCAAGTAGGCAACACCTTCATTATGCAGTTTGGATCCTTACATGCTATTATTACTTAAATCTCATATCCCCCGGCAAGGTGTGAGTGTTCTCTGGTAGGGCGCAAGTACCGCATCATGTTGTCGGTTACACTATAGCATTCCCCACGTTACAAGAAGTTTTATATACATGTATTTTCATTGAATTTCTTGTTTTGTGCTTTACTCACGTTTCATGCTCATGTTACGTTTCATGCTCATGTTCAAGTTACATTCGGTTTCAGTTCATGTTCTATACCTATGTTGTGCCATGTTCTTCATTTCGGCGGGTTTTACATACTAGTACTATTCACCATGTACTAACGTCCCTTTTCCCCGGGCCTCGCACTTCACGCGGTGCGATACCGATTTTCGTGAGCATACACCGCGCGTAGGATCACTTCGATTATCGCCTTATTGGTGAGCCCCACTCCTCTCGGGGTTCAACATGGAGTCTATATTAGTATGCAGTTTATGGTAGTCCGGGGCCATGTCCGGTAGTTAGTATTCGGACATGTTTTAGAGGTTTCATAGACGTATATTAGTTCACGAGTCGGTTATGCTTTCATGTTTGCGTACTATTACGTTTTCATGAATTTTCATGCTATGAGATAATTTCAAGACTTTATTCCGCAAATTATATTTTCATGATTTATTTAAATTGCATCATATAGATATATTGTTTGATGCCCATGTTGACAAGCAAGCCATGAGGTTCGCTCGGACACATGCAAGCAAGGCCCGAGTGCCGTGTTACGCCCAGGCCATGGTTCGGGGCGTGACAAAGCTTGGTATCAAAGCCTAGGTTCAAGAGTCTTTAGGGAGTCTATGAAACCGTGTCCAGTGGGGTCACTTTTATATGTGTGAGGGCCCCATACATATAAATAGTTGACCACCAAGACATTCGAGATTTGTCTCATTTCTTTCACTCTAGATCGTGCCATGAAGCTTAGAGCAATAAGTAACTTCTCTTCCTCTCGAATTACGTACGTTTCGAATGCAAAGAGATGAATTGGTAATTCAAGGTCTAAGTAAGGATGTTTTCCCATAGGGGGTAAAATTGTGCAATACTTATTGGTAACGAATGAGACTTCAAGTTATTGAAAGTGGAATACAATGTAAGTTGCTCGAGAAGGGGTGTTGTGGAATGAATGGTAAGTTGAATGATAATGATGTTCTTGAGAAAGGAGAATAGAATACAACAGGGAGAGGATATCCGAGAAATTAGAAAAGGAGCTAAGTCAACAGGAAAAAGGTAAATCATGGAGGTCTCGGAAGGTGGAGGCGGACGCATTCTACATGGGAGGTTTGGACCCACTCCATTGCAGTTAAAGATTGAAAGGAAAATAAACAGAAAGTGTAACAGTACGACTTGAGTTGGACATATGAGGTAAGTTCATCATTTTTTTATGTTGTTAAAATTGGCTTGTGTGTGGATATGATATGATATGATATATACGTATATATGCTGGCCTTGTGAGGCATTGTTGGTATTTCCTGCGTGCAGGTTTTGGGATAGTAAGAAATACAGAGGAAACTCTGCCAAAATTTTCCTAGAAATAGAAGGAGAATGAGATATAAGTTCGTAATATGTCTGGAAAAGCCATGTCAACAATAATGATAAGATTTGACTAAGTTACGAGTACTATTCGACTTTGAGAAATATGATTTGATTTCCTATTCAGATGAACACCTTAAGTGGGTGAAGATGAAGTTCGGATACATTCGAATGTGTGTTAGAAACTAAGGGCTTAAGTTAAGTTCGGTAGAGTGATTAGTGGAAGAAGAAATCAGCAAAGCTGTAAGAGAGCAAACTACAGAAGAACAGCCTTTAAGAGTTGTCAAAAAAAAAAAAAAGGGGTTGCCTTAAGATTTACAATGTGAGCAGAGTAAAGTCCTTAAGATGGAGTATGCCAGTTATGAATACAGTAGCAACCCGTTCATGTAAGTAAATTTAGTTCTTCCCCATGAGAAATTGCTCAGATGGGAGTCGAAAGATTCATCAATGTTGTAGAGTACAAAGAAATTACAGAAGATAAGAAATGTTAACTGGATACCATCAAAAGAGAAGAATTTGTAAGTATAAGATGTTAGCCTTGGTCTAAGGGGGAGATGCATAAATCGCCGATGAAGTCCAAGTGAGATAATTGAAGACCGAAGGGTTAGTATGAGATATGAAGAACCTCGGTTCAGTTAGGTTGGCATAATGAGATAGTCTCCATAAGGGGATATGCCTCATCTTAGAGAAAACTAGAAGTGAGTAGAATGATCGTCGAACGGATCGTGTAAAGTTCAACTACTATCGATTAGGCGATCACAGAAAAGCTATAAGATCATGCCCAGTTATGTGTCAAAAGGGTAGTGCCATTGCACAAGACTCTAATCTTTAAGGTGCTAGTCATAGACTTAGCACACAATAAAGATTATGAGTATTTTAGGAAGTTACTCATGATTTAGGCATGTACAAGAGAACTATGGAGAAAGAAGTTCACCGCTTATCCAAGCTAGGAATTCGATTTTCGACTAGAAGTGGGTGGAGTTGTTAGTAACATGGCTTATTCCTCCTTAGTCATCAAAGTTAGAGAGAAGCGGCTTTGGTGATTCCTACTTGCCGCAAATGAAAGAGGGGATTCACGAACGTAAAAGCCTTAGCTTTTGAACAAGAGGGAGATAATGGTACCTTGAGATACCGAAAGATTATGCGTTCCGGATGTAGATGGCTCGTAGAGCTAATTATGTCGAAGCTCACCATTCTAGGTCTACCTCGTTTTAGGAGGCATGATTTAATTTGGGTGATTGTGGACAAACTTACGACTTCTTGCCAGTTAGGACCACAAATTGAACAGAAGATTATGCCAAGTCATATGTTAATGAAATTGCCATACCATATGGGACCCTAGTGTCTATTATTTCAGATTATGGTGCTCAGTTCACAGCGAACTTCTGAAAATCCTTTCAGAAAGGATTGGGTACAGAGGTGAACCTTAGTACAGCTTTTCATCCTCAGACAAATGGTCGACGGATACGTTATTCGCATCTCATGTTATAATATTCATGTTAGTTCAATACTCGGATATCGATTCGGTACTCACGTATTCATGTTGTCCCGTATTCAAATAATCTAGTATTCAGTTATTTCCGTATTCGGTCGTCATCTCGGTCCAATTGGGTAGACATTCGGTTTAGTAGCTCCAGATTTAGTAATCTTGTATTCATTGTGCAAGAAGTTTACGTGTGTCCGTGAGTTCAATGGTAATTGGGATGACCACCGCCCTCTTATTGAGTTTACTTACAAGAAAAAAAAAAAGATTTCCATGCTAGTATTGGTATGGCACCATTTGAAAGCCCTTTTTGAGCGAAGGTGTGTCACCGATCGGTTAGTTTGAAGTTGGTGAAGTAGAATTGTTAGGACCGTATTTAGTTTATCAAGGCTATGGAGTAGGTCAAGTTAATTCGAGAGCGCTTGAACTTAGAGTCGCCGTAAGTCTTACATGGATGTGAGGCGAAGGGACTTAAAATTTTCAGTTGATGATTGGGTGTTCCTTAAAGTCTCACCCATGAAGGGTGTTATGAGATTTGGCAAGAAAGGGAAGCTAAGTCCCGGATGTATTGGACCTTGTAATTCTACGAAAGGTTGGTCTAGTAGCTTATGAACTTGAGTTGCCACAAGATTCGTCTCAAGCCCGTACACCCATGTTTTATTTATCCATGATGAGGAAGTGGGTAGGAGACCCATCATTGGTTGTTCCGCTAATACTATAACAATTAAGGATGGCCTTACCTATTGAGGATATCCCCGTAGCCATTCTTGACCGTCAAGTTCGCAAGTTGAGAACTAAGGAAGTACTAATGGTGAAAGTTGTGGAGGAGTCGGAAAGTTGAGGAAATACATGGGAAGCCGAGAAGGATATGAAATCCATGTACCCGCACTTGAAAGGAGTTGAGAAGAGATTTATGATGAAACACCAAGATTTTGAGGTATGTAAGCTTTCTTTTCATGCTTTTGGCCGTGTGTCAAGCCAATTTATAGTGCTATTGTGATGTAGCCCCGTGAGACAATGATATTATAAGGTTGTGACAGTTGGTAGTTCCATATTACAGGAAAACTTTAGCGAAATTTTGTAGAATCCCGAATGTTTAACATTCGAGGACGAATACCCCAAAAAGGGAGAGAATGTTACACCTTGGAAATTTTTCCCGTTAGCGTACCGCGAATAGACCACAAAGGGTATGACGTATACGACAAAAGTTAACGAGTAAGAAGTAATATTTAATGATTCTAAACGAGATTTCAAATACATTTGAGGTAGGAGACGAAAGTTGTTAAGGAAAGCAAGGTATATGTTGTGTGTCGGGAAAGAATTACGAGTATCGAATTAATAATGGCTTAATGACATTTTGGAGAAGAGTTATAATGTCCCTTATGTATTCATGCCTCACGTTTCACGTTCAAGTTCATGTATTCGCTATTCATGTCTCATGTTTCGGCACTGACGTTTTCATGAAACTATGTCATGTCAGTTTCCATAGCCCATGCCATGTTATGACTCATGTTCCATGCTCATGTTAATGTCTCAGTAGTCACGTTTCCATGTAACCATGTCATGTTAGTTCAGTCTCCATGTTTCATGTCATGTTTCCTTCACGTTCATATAGTCAAGCCATGTCCAGCCATACTCTTAACCATGACCCATCATTCGAGGACGAATGATCCCAAGGGGGAGATATTGTAACACCCTACATCTTGGAACTAAGTTTAGACTCATAGCATTAGAGTTTTAGCGGAAAACTCAAGGTTTGAACGTTTTGCGAAAATGGTCGATACTAATCTTAGCGGCGATAACTCCTTGATCAGTTTGAAATTTGGGAAAGTACCCTTAATGAAAGTTATAGTATGTAGAAATACCTTTCTAACGATATAAGGACCAAGCCAATCGGAGAGATCAGATCAAGGAGATATGATCATCTCAATATGGCTAATAGTAAAGCACTTGAAATCCTATAGAATCGGCTAAGTTTTCGATACGTCTGACTTCCAGTCAAATTTCGTGAAAATACGTTGGGAATTTGAGGAACCTTCCTCAATGAAAGTTGTAGATCTTTGAAATAGCTTTCCAACGGTAGGTCGCCCAGCCCAAACGGAGTTACGTACAAGAAGTTATGCCCATTTTACCAAACACTGTGCAAAATCGACACCCGTCGCTTCTAGGGGCGCGTGAGGGCGCGTGAGAGAGCGCGCGATGGCCCCGCTTCGTGGAGAGATCGCGAAACTCTGAGTTTTTAGCTTCAGAATGTTGCGCGATGCACCCGCATCGCGGAACCATCGCGAAACAGGTCAGTTTCGGGTCAAAAGGTCGGGTTTACGCGTTTTAAGTTATATTTAAGGTTTGGGGTTTATTTCCCCAGCACCCCATTCACGAAAGATTACCCTAAAGTCAAGAAGAACAAGTCCCAAGCCTCAAGAACCCTACAAGGTAAGTTTTATCATGATTTTAGGTTGAATTCAAGTCCCTAATCTTTTCTAACTTGAGTAAACCCATCTCAAGGTTCAAGAATTCAAGATTTTTAGAAATCTCTTCAAAGCTCAAGTCTTTAATTCAAGTTTTGGAGCGATTAAGGTATGTAGAACTTCCATCCACATGTGGGAATCTCTACGTTCTTCCCCATGCTCCGTTTCATGATATTCATGAAGTACAAACCCTAGGGCATTAAACCCAACATATTGGTAGCCCATAGTTATGTATTGATGTACATGAATTTTGTATCTATATTCGTCATTGTATTCCTAATCTTCCATTATGGTTATTAGGAACCCTAGCTTAATCCATGAATCATGAATTCTTCCTCATGCCATTCTCATTATGTTCATATGAAAATTTATGATTTTATGTAGCAAGTCACATGCTTGTTTTCAAGACAATTACTTATATAATTATGAACTATTGTTATTACTCATGAATCAAGAACATGTTTGTAAGACTACGACAAGTTATCTTATGAAACCATGTTACAAGTTATTTCATGAAATCACGATTACAAGTTATTTACAAGTTATTTCACGAAAATCATGGGCTTCTTAGCCAACTATATCATGTTCATGTTTTGGGATTGCCTAGTTAACCTGTAAGGCTCGTATAGCCTCGAAACTACGTTGCCACCGTAGGATAAGGGTTGTCGCAAGTAGGCAACACCTTCATTATGCAGCTTGGATCCTTACATGCTATTATTACTTAAATCTCATATCCCCCGGCAAGGTGCGAGTGTTCTCACGTGTGGCGCAAGTACCGTGCATCATGTTGTCTCTACACTATAGCATTCCCCACGTTACAAGAAGTTTTATATACATGTATTTTCATTGAATTATCGTTTTCGTGATTTACTCACGTTTCATGCTTATGTTACGTTTCATGCTCATGTTCAAGTTACATTCGTTCGTCATGTTCTATACCTATGTTGTGCCATGTTCTTCATTTCACAGTTTTACATACTAGTACTATTCACCATGTACTAACGTCCCTTTTGCCCGGGGCCCGCACTTCACGGTGCAGTATACCGATTTTCGGTGAGCATACACCGCGCAAAGGATCACTCGCCATCGGTTTATTGGTGAGCCCCACTCCTCTCGGGGTTCAACATGGAGTCTATATTAGTATGCGGTTTATGGTAGTTGGCGATGTCCCGGTAGTTAGTATTCGGACATGTTTTAGAGGTTTCATAGACAGATATTAGTTCAAGAGTAAGTTATGCTTTCATGTTTGCGTACTATTACGTTTTCATGAATTTTCATGCTATGAGATAATTTCAAGACTTTATTCCGCAAATTATATTTTCATGATTTATTTAAATTGCATCATATAGATATATTGTTTAATGCCCATGTTGACAAGCAAGCCATGAGGTTCGCTCGGACACATGCAAGCAAGGCCCGAGTGCCGTGTTACGCCCAGGCCATGGTTCGGGGCGTGACGTAAGGACTGTCTTCAGGCAGGCTCTGAGGGATGCTTAATACCTTCCCCTCGGGGTAAATAAAACCCTTATCTAGAATCTCATAGGTTTTATGGACTAAAATGGAGCACACACACAAATATATATAGGTTTCCTAATTTTTCCTAAAAAATAAGGTGGCGACTCTAACCCTTTTAAACCAGTTAGAAGAACCGTGAAGTTGCAAACTATCTTGGACCCATTCAAAATAGGGCGTAACAAAATGGCGACTCTGCTGGGGATTTTTTTTTTTTTTTTTTGTGATTTTTTGAATAATGAATACCGAACCCAAAAAGGGCTGCCTGCGTATCTCATCAAAGAAGAGAATCAGGTGTGCGTAGTTCTTGCAGATAAGATATAAGCAGAGGTGTTGATTGAAGGCGGAGTTCCGCAAGTACTCCAACAGACGGCAGAAGGGTGTGTCCATCGTAGGCACGGGCCTTTGAAAATTATCCTGGAACGGACCAATCATAGGCTCAGAGCTTGGACAGTACTATAGTAGGCGGTTAGAAAAAATGAGCCGATCGCAGCCAGAGCATTGAAAATACTCTAACAGGTAGCCGAGAAGAAAGAGTTCAACTGTAGATGGAGCCTTAACATTACTCCAGTACGTTGACAAGATTGTGATGGAGGAAAAGGTTGGACGTTGGCAGAGCTTTTGATACTACTCTGCATTTATCGGCATGGTTGGCTATGAGGGAATGTCAACGTCAGTGGAGCTTTAAAAACAATCCGTGTATCTTTGGTAAGGTGGTAAGAGGGGATGCCGACCTTTACGGAGTTTCTAAAAATACTCCGCCCTCATCGGTAAGATTGCAATGATTGGGTACCAAACTGTTTGAGGAGCTTTAACTCTTTGTCAGTCGGCACGATTATTGTATAGTTGAGGGGGAAGGATTTACTTGTGTTGAACCTTTGGGGTTGAAAAATAAAGGCCGACACGCCAAAGTTCCATGGCTTGCGATGCTTGGGAGAAGAAGAAAAGCTTATATCCAAAAATTTTGGACCAAAGCTAGGTAATGGTTGGGGTAAGGCTGGTATTGCCGCTGTTGGGTTTTGGATTTCAAGGGATTGATTGATGCTCTTAGAAGTCTTTTTGGAGAGCGTCTTTGAACTGCTCCAAAATAATTGTCCCAGTTTTTTTATTCCGGTGAATTATTTGAAAACAGTGGGGAGATCGAACCCTTATGTAGGGTTGCCTACGTATCTTGCCGTGACAAGAATCGAAGTCGACGTAGTTCGGGCGTATACGGTGTTGTATGTGATTTGTATGATTTCTATGAATTGGTGGTTGTATTGAACAGAAGTGAGGCTATGAACAAGAGTTCGAGTCTGGAAAAAGTGTGTTCCAGAGAGGGAAAGAATGTACAAGGTTGTATTGTATTGAAAAGGATTGGTAGAATCAAAATGATGGTTTCAAAGATTGGAAATGGGTATGAAAAATAATGTGGATGTGAGGGTGGTCGTAAAGACCAAAAAATGGGTGTGATGGTTTGGAAAGGTTCCAAGCTCAACACAAGTCAACCAAAATTGTCCGATAAAGCAGACGAGGCGGAAGAAGATATGTCTAGTATATATATGTATGTCTACTATATATGTACAACTAAAGAATGTCTAATATATATGTACAACTAAAGAATGTCTAATAAATACAGTATGTGAAGCAAATAAAGAATATGTAAGATGCAAAAAGCATGTAGCAAATAAAGAATGAAATAAATCTGGCTAGAGCAGTGATCAAAATTATATATACAACGGCCTAAGAATTCTAAGAGTAGATTCACCTAAGCTTAAAAGGGTTAGAGTCGCCGCCTTATTTTTAGGAAAAATCAGGAAACCTATATATATTTGTGTGTCTGCTCCATTTTAGTCCACAAAACTTATGAGATTCTAGATAAGGGTTTTATTTACCCCGAGGGGAAGGTATTAAGTATCCCTCGTAGCACCGTCCGAAGACAAAGTCCTTAAACTTAGTTTAACTGAACACTAGAGGGGGATTATCTATCTGTTTATCATTATTATTACCTGTTTTCAAAATATTGTGACCTCATGAAAAGCTACACTAGATGATGATATACTAAGTATATACAGTGTATAAAAATATATTTGTATCAGGTATCAAGTATTCATAAAGAATGTATAGTAAAAAAGAATATATATAAAAGAGCATAAAGAGAGTGTACCTCGTAAGTATAAAAGTATATCTGTTAGTACAAAGAATGTATATCCGTTAGTATAAAGAATGTATACAACTATATAAAGAATGTATAAAAGATATAAGAGTATGTAAAATAGGTATATCAAATATAATAAAGACTGTGTGTCTATGTATAAAAAATGTATGTAAATTAAACATATAGAAAATGTATTTCAATTATAAAGGTGTATATCAAACATAAAATATATGAAGAATTGTTTAACTAGGTATATCGTTGAATAAAGAATGTAAAAGGAATCCCCCGAGTATTCATTGGTGTAAAAGCTTATATAATAAACGAATTCGAAAAAGTGAAGTCGATTTGGCTTATTTCTACCGTTTTGTAAAAGAGTGTTTGTTTAATGAATATCCCACCAAAAGAATAGGGAACAAACGAATTGTAAAAAAAAGTATTGGTAAAAAATAAATATAAGAAATTATGTATAAAAATGAGTGAAAAGATATAATGTCTTTAAAGAATAAAAGATTGTAAATGGATAGCCTAATAAGTACCTAGCGTCAATAATGTGGATTTAACTTGAATAAAAGGTATATTAGTGTGAACGAAAGAATGTAAAATGTATGTTGTAAAAAATGTATATTAAAAGTGTATGGAAAATGTGTATTAAAATTGTATAAAAAATAAAGGATGAAGGAAGCTCTATGTAGAGTTCGGTCACATCGGGGCGAGAATCATTCTTACCCCAGCAAGTATACAATCTTGCACCCTCCCAGCGTCTCGTAGCTCGACAACGGGGCAATTTCGGAAGCGATATATTTTCGCCCCGAACAATCCTTCCCTTTTATCATTTTTCTTTTTATCACAACCTGCCGACGGATAGAGAGCATTGTCAAAGCTCTATCAACGTCTGGCTTCTTTCTCCGTATATATCCATTTAGCAATTCTTTGCCGAGCCAAAATAGGCTACACGTCAACGTCTTCGTCCAAAAACTCTTTCATCGTCTCCGGTCGAAGAGGGACAAGCTGTTGACACCTAATTTTGGCTCGACGTGCTTAAAATTAACGTTTTGGAGGGCCCTGATTCGTTAAAGAGCGCGAAATACATTTTTTACACATTTTTACATTTTTCGATGATTTATTGATAATTGTCCTCATTTTAGGAGTTTTATCAATTTATTGTCATTTTTCAAGAATCATTATTTTTGCACATGTACCGCAAATACTATCATTTTTTGTGCAATTAATAATTGTTTCTTAATTTTATAGCAGTACATTTTTATATATTATACATTAATATTTATATTTTATACTTACATTATTATTTAACTATATTTTAGTACAGTCCGTCCGTGCGAGAAAATCGGAGCAATTAATTTTTTAAACAAAAATAAGATTTAGCACATGGTTTTAAGAAGCCATGGTTTTGTGAAGCCCATAGTTTTGGCACATGGGTTTGGATAAAAAGTGGTTTACCTTTGCCTATATAAAGGAGGACTTCCCCTCTCATTTTTTCATCACTTGCACACTACCTCACATACATTTTTCTTCTCTCTACACTCTCTAGATTTTCTTTCTATAGGAAGACTAGCAAGGCTAGACTTTCTTCCTCTTTCTATATTTCTTTTTAGTTGTCTTTATACTTCATTCATACATTGCTTCTTTACTTATTCATATATATTGTCTTTACATTTATTTACTTGCATTGTCTTTATATTTTTTTTATCTATATTATTTTTACATATATTTATATACATCGTGTCTTTAAATTTCTTCATATATTGTTTCTATATTTTTGTATTCGCCATACATTTTTCTTTACATTTTACATACATTTTCCTTATACTCTCCACGCTTTTTCCTTTATATTATCTTACATCTATCTATTCTTTTATATATTTTCTATACACATACGTTATATACATATACATGTACATATTTACATTACTTAACTACTAAGAAAAGAAGGGAGAAACTTTTCTTCGTAGTTAAGTAATGTAAATATGTACATGTATATGTATATAACGTATGTGTATAGAAAATATATAAAAGAATAGATAGATGTAAGATAATATAAAGGAAAAAGCGTGGAGAGTATAAGGAAAATCGTATGTAAAATGTAAAGAAAATGTATGGCGAATACAAAAATATAGAAACAATATATGAAGAAATTTAAAGACACAATGTATATAAATAAATGTAAAAATAATATAGATAAAAAAAATATAAAGACAATGCAAGTAAATAAATGTAAAGACAATATATATGAATAAGTAAAGAAGCAATGTATGAATGAAATATAAAGACAACTAAAAAGAAATATAGAAAGAGGAAGAAAGTGCTAGCCTTTACTAGTCTTCCTATAGAAAAGAAAATCTAGAGAGTGTAGAGAGAAAAATGTATGTGATAGTGTGCAAAGTCGATGAGAAAAATGAGGGGAAGTCCTCCTTTATTATATGCAAAGCGTAAAACCACTTTTTATCCAAACCCATGTGCCAAAACTATGGGCTTCACAAAACCATGGGCTTCTTAAAACCATGTGCTAAATCTTATCTGTGTTTAAAAAATTAATTGCTCCGATTTTCTCGCACGGACGGACTGTACTAAAATATAGTTAAATAATAATGTAAGTATAAAATATAAATATTAATGTATAATATATAAAAATGTATCGTTATAAAATTAAGAAACAATTATTAATTGCACAAAAAATGATAGTATTCGCTGTACATGTGCAAAAATAATGATTCTTGAAAAATGACAATAAATTGATAAAACTCCTAAAATGAGGACAATTATCAATAAATCATCGAAAAATGTAAAAATGTGTAAAAAAATGTATTTCGCGCTCTTTAACGAATCAGGGCCCTCCAAAACGTTAATTTTAAGCACGTCGAGCCAAAATTAGGTGTCAACAGACAGTTTTATGATTTTATTGTTTATTTGGTGCATGTAAATTCTGTGGTAGATAAATTCATTTGTTTGTAGCTTTAGTTTTAATCTTACAATTTTTTTTGTGGGTAATGATGTAAGGATTTTAATTGAAATTGCATTTTGAAAATTTTGTTGCAAGGGTGATATCGGGGTCACGGCTTTAACTTGGATATTTCTATTTTCCACTGCTTATTGGAATATTTATTATGAAGTATGACATTAATGTTTAAATATATGATTAATGTTTTTCTTATAGCCGCGCGACATACAAATACACTAGCTGGTCTTATGATAAATAGATATGCTATTCTTTTTTGTCATTTTTCCTTATTATTTTCATCCAACTTTGCTTGTTAAAAAATTAAAAAGTCACTATTAAAAATCAGTTATTTTCTCCAAAACCCTTAGGGGTCGTTTGGTTGGAAACAAGTTATCTCGGGATTAGTTATTCCACTATTCCACAAGGATAAAATAACACTACAATCCCGGGATTAGTTATACTACCATTTTATCCCCACCAAACGTGGCATAAATTCATTTCAAATATAATATCGGAATTATTTATCCTTGTCGCTTGTACCAAACGAGCCCTTAGAGATCTCAGCTTTCCGAGACTAAGGTATGTGCTGAAGGTTTTCATTATATATTTATACTTAAAACTCTCTTATGTAATTATTGTTTCTTTTTATGGTCAATTTTACTAATGTAAGTAGCATTTGCATTTAAAGTTATGACAATACTAGAAAAGATTAATTAAATATTACTATCTGCTCAAGAAAGACATACAAAATATAGAAGATACTCTTAACAATCACCTAACTATAGTAAATTCTTTCTTTTATTTACCAGTTATTACAAATTTTCATTAGTTTGGTCTTATCTAAGACTGTTGCAACTTTCGTTTCAAGTATAGATTATTGTAACTTTGATGTTTTTAAAATCTTATGTTCATATTTTTGGTCGTTAATGTCTTTGCTTTTACTTCAAGATGATAGTTCTCCTTAAAATTTTAATAGAACTTCATTCGTGAGGTGGTTGTTGCTGTCCCCTTTTTGTTTGAAGTACTGATATGTTTTTTTAATATTATGATATTAGAAAAAAATTGTTTGTGTATTTAATAAGATTTTCACAACCACGCGAAGCGCGGGAAAATTCACTAGTTCTCTATAGAGACAACTCTATATCTTTTTAACCTCACACACAATCTAAAAAAACATCTTTTTAATTAGAGGTATTATTATTAGTTCAAACACTTCATATGTAATTTACTTTCTTTATCAATCTTCTTTCTTTTTCTGCTAATTATTCTTCTTTGCTTGTGGTTTTGATTTGTTTCTTAGGTGATTCAAGAAAATGGATGAAAAAGGAAAAAGATCGGATCCTGGTTTGGATTTGTCCCTTAAAAGTCCAGCAGATCAAGAGGAACCAAGTAATAAAATTCTAACCCTTGATGAAGCAATTGATTTTGAATTGAAGCATGGTAATGTTGACCCCAACATGGATTTAAAGAAGCTCAGGAGGTTATATATATATATTTTTTTTCTTTCTTTCTCATTAACTCAACTTAAAAAAATGTGAGTTTCTGATTGACGGTTGGAATTTTCGATAAATAGTTCGTCTGAATCGTTTTCAAAAAGCCAATTTTCAACGGATTCGATCAGAAATTCTTTTTTTTTTCTCTATTTAAACATAGCCGAGCACATCCCATCATAAGTGCTATTTCTACTTGACGAGCTTCTATCCATATACTAATTTACAGTTTAATTAAAGACAACCCGAATTAAACATAACCGAACATAATTAGTTTGATTTAAAGACAACCCAAATTAAATATAACCGAGCACATCCATACTTAAATGTGACACATGAGCATCCCGTGCACCATACGTGTATCTCGTGCACCACATGTGAATCACGTGTGCTACACGTGCATCCCGCACACCACATGTGCATCTCATAAAAAGCATCTGAATCATATGAATCGTTAATGGTTAGTGCTATTGGTATCACAATGAGAAGAAATAAAGAAATCAATATGGCAATTGCAACAACATCGTCTACAAGTCTCATTAGCTTTGTCGTATTGATGTCTTTGAGAAATATTGGAATGAAATGGAATGGAGGATAAACAATTTATCATTTTCCATCCAACCCATCATCATTTCATACCGCAATAAGTTTGAAATAAGAAACAACAAATCACGTAGAGCCCTTTATTATGGTCGCAGCTCCAAACACCACACCCAAAGTTAAAAATACAAATTCAAAGTAGTTTCTTGAAAATAAAGTTAATATTAGATATTTTAAGAAATATGCCAAATGTATAGACAGCCCCAAAAGCTAGTACAAATTTTTATTTTGGCACCTCAACTAGCCCTTGTTCCTATTAGGCAACTCAATCCCTATTAAACTGTATCTATTAAACACCTGAGTCAGTGGCTCTTTAAGAATGAAAATGCATGAGTTACACACGCATTGACGTGGCCAACTAACGAATCAAATAAATCCACGCGGCTCTTAAATCCAACTAATTAGAATAAAAAAAGGAAAAGAAAATTTCCATTTTCTTCTTTCTCCAGTACTCATTTCTTCAGTTTCCCCCTTATCCCACAAACATTTCTCCATAAATTTACTCACTCCACATGCCCAAAAGGAAAAAAGAACAATTGAAAAATATATCTTTATTCCAATAACATAAATCATGCCTATCAAAATCATCCCTGTACAAAATGCCTACCTCCCTGACGTTTGTTTGTCTTAGAAGCATTTCGATGAACGAGAAAATTTGCTTTTGTGGCTGTTTTTTCCCCTTGTTTATATTCAAATGAAGCACTTTTTTTCTTGCTACAGCTGTAATTGATGATGTCCGTAGGTATAAATTAGGTAGTGAGGGAGATAGAAATGAAGATGAAGGTGGGAGAGAATGTTAATTTTACACAAAATATCTATACACACTAATCACGCGCCTAAGAAGGTGTAAGATTCACAGTCTATGGCATATCAACGTGCAGTGCTTAATAGGCACAGTTTACACATATATTAGGTGTTTAAGAGGTAACACTTTTAGTTGATGTGCCTAAATAAAAAATTATGACAAATTCGAGGGGCTATTTATGTATTTGGCCTAAATAATTTAAATACATTTATAAGTAGTAGATATTGAAATCCTTGTATAAGTGGAAAATACCCACTTAGCCATATCAGCAAAAAGTGTCTGAATGATTCAAATTCGGAGTAGTAGAGGTGTTCAATAGGTACACGTCTGAGTTGAGATGTCTAAGTGGAGTCTTTGGACAAATTTAAGGGGCCGCGGACGAGTTAAGCCTACAATTTAGATGTAATCTAATTTTACCGCATGACGCCCAAGTGAATATTCTCTATATAGAGACAACTCTATATCTTTGTAACCTCTCACACAATCTAAAAAACATCTCTTTAATTAGAGGTATTATGATTAGTTCAAACACTTCATATGTAATTCACTTTCTTTATCAATCTTCTTTCTGTTTCTGCTAATTATTCTTCTTTGCTTGTGGTTTTGATTTGTTTCTTAGGCGATTTAAGAAAATGGATGAAAAAAGAAAAAGATCAAAACCTGATTTGGATTTGTCCCTTAAAAGTCCAGCAGATCAAGAGGAACCAAGTAATAAGATTCTAACCCTTGATGAAGCAATTGATTTTGAATTGAAGCATGGTAATGTTGACCCCAACATGGTAATCTCATTAACTCAACTTAGAAAAATGTGAATTTTTGACTGACGGTTGGAATTTTCTATAAAAAGTTTGTTGGAATCGTTTTCAACGAGCCTATTTTCAACGGATTCGATCAGAAATTCATTTTTTTATCTAGTTAAATATTACCGAGCACATCCCATCATAAGTGCTATTTCTTCTTGAAAAGCTACTATCCATATACTAATTTACAGTTTAATTAAAGACAACCCGTATTAAACATAACCGAGCATAATTAGTTTAATTTAAAGACAATCCAGATTAAATATAACCGAGCACATCCATACTTAAATGTGACACACGTGCATCCCGTGCACCATACATGTATCTCGTGCACCACACGTGAATTACGTGCGCTATACGTGCATCTCGTGCGCCGCACGTGCATCTCGTGCACCACATGTGCATCTCATAAAAAACATCTGAATCATACAAATCGTTAATGGCTAGTGCTACTGGTATCACAATGAGAAGAAATAAAGAAATTAATGCGGAAATTGAACAACATCGTCTACAAGTCTCATCAGCTTTGCCGTATTGATATCTTTGAGAAATATTGGAATGAAATGGAATGGAGGATAAACTATTTTCGGAGTCCATTTTATAAAGGCCAAATATATACATAGCTCCATAAACTTGTCCAATTTTTCATTTAGGCACCTAAACTAAGAATATGACCTATCAGACACTCGAACTACTCTCAAACTGTGCCTATTAAACACTTTAGGCACAATTAGTTAAAATTGTCAAGTGCGTCGAGTTTAATCGTGAGTGACATGGCAGGAGAATTAATAAATAAGAAACACATCAGCAAAGATTAAAAGAAAAAACATGTAACCTAAAAAGGAGGTCTTCATCTTCAAACTAGCAGAAACGAGCACATCTTTGTCCTTCATTTTGCTGGGAGATGTATTATGTAAAACAAAGAGAAAGTGGGAAAGAACAATATGACACCAACCAAAATTTTATTTGGAAATATACCCACTTTGTTTGGAAATGCAGAGTTTCAATATTTTATAGACCCACTTTGCGTGGAAACACAAAGTTGCAAAATGGCTAAAAGAAATGATAGAAAATGGAAGATAAACTTCTTCCGTGCAGGACAATGGAAAATGGTGCTCAGCAAACACCGGCCAGGCGGCCACCATGATGTCTTCATCACCTCTAATGCCCAAAGTCGGCATAGAAGTGCTTTTTGTTAAGGAAAGTAAGCTTCGATAGGGAAATTAAACACCTTTCCTCTGTCGATCATAATACCGTGAGTCCGCGACTATGTTTGAGGAAGGTTTTGAACGGTGTGCAATAAGATTGTATTTGAATTTTGAGATTGAATGATGTTGCCAAAACTTTGACTTATTAAGTAATTTATATTTCTTTGCTAGTTAAACTTAAACATTGATGCACTAGTTTTATAATGACCAGTGTGTTACATCCCGTATTCTCGTGCGTTGAGTTGCATCATAGGTTAGCCACATAAGCTCAAAGGACAGGATTATGTTTGAAGTTATAAGTGTTTATGTTATGTTCAACAAGTGATAAGTAAGTGCCGCGAAGGTTGGAGGTTAAACGAATCGGAAAAATAAAATAAAATAAGTTTCGCTGAGTTTGGGATGCTGAATAAGTTATACGGTATGGAGTTTTGGACATATCCAAGTATGCAAAAAAAGAGATCGATGTATAAAAGTTTTAGGTCTCGAAATAATTTTCGCGGTTGAACAGTAACTGCTACAGTAAGTCGGTGAACAGTACTGCTACAGTGACTTCGGAGCAACTATATAAAGGGGTTTAACCCCTCATTTTCAGCCAAGAATCAGCCCAAAAATATTTCCCAAAAATTCTAGAGAATTCTCCAACCTTCCCTCCATTAAATTTCAAAGCGAGTTAAGTAAAAATCTCTCGGATTCGGTTCCGCCGTATAATTACGATTATAATATTGTGTTGCGGTGAATTTGTGGCTTGGGAGTAAGGCAAGTATTGGAGATATCACGGTATTAGCGGAAGTAAGGTATGAATCTTTCTCTTTTGGTATCATTTAAGGCTTATTTACGGAGATAAATTTATGGAATAATTATGTAGCGAATTCGTTTGTGGAGGAGTTGGAGAAAATATCATATGGTGTATTTGATGGAATATTTTGGTAGTAATGAGGTTGTTGTTGTTTGTTGTTGTTATTGGTTGTTGATTGTTGGTATTGAGAATTCGGGCTAGGCATATAAATAGGGGAGATCTTTGCGCCGATTTCGACAGAGTATAGAGTAGTTTGACTTGAAAGTTTAGTATAAGTATACTATGATGAGTCTAATGATAGTGTGAATCCTCTTAAATGTGGACTCACGAATTCGGATGAATAAGTGTGGATAACTGGAGGTTGAACAGGTATGTTAAGGCTAGTCCGTTTCTTCTAAAGGCATGATTCCTTTCTTATGAATCCAATAGGTGTTTTACAAACGTCTCATGATCCCTTTATGTGAATCCATAAATGTTTTCCAAAAATATTTTTATTCCCAAAAGCTAGAAATTCATGATTCATAGAGTTTATGATTCAAAGGCATGACTTCTTTCTTGATAATCCATAAATATTTTCCAAAATGTCCCTATTTTCCGAGTCAAAGATTTATGATTCTATAAGCTTTTATGACAACAACAACGGACATGTTTTTACAATATGAATGACGATGTTAAAGATGAGAATGTTTCTATGATGATGATGATTTTAAATTCTAGAAATTCCAAAGCTTATGATGTTAATACTATTATGAGATTATTGAGATTATTTCATGATTTTCTCAATTTTATTCATTGTTGTTTATCTCGCCTTATAATAATTGTTCCTTCAAGGTGAGATAGAGCGATGATGATTATTCCATAATATAATCGGAGACTACCGACCTTACGTCACTCCGATATAATTGTGGCTTTTGATTGGGCTCTCATGCATGCTTTATATATATGTATGTATTTTCTCACCGCGCGCGCGCTATAGTCGGCCGAGCATGGCACGTAGATGTGCACACCTTGCGGTGGGCATGTTATGATATTGCCCCCGGACGCGGGCTAATGATGATAACACCGAGCCTTAATGGCCGGGCATGATACTATATATATGACGAGCCTTAATGGCCGGGCATGGTACTATGTATATGTATAGAAATATTTTTTTTAAAGGCTAAGCATGCATGACATCCGCCTTATGAGGCATCCAGATGAACATGTTATCTCTCTTATTCCATGTTACCTTCCATATCTATATTATGTTGTTATCCATGCCTTACATACTCAGTACATTATTCGTACTGACGTCCCTTCTTGTGGACGTTGCGTTTCATGCCACGCAGGTGTATACAGATGAGTAGAGGATATTAGTAGAAGATGTTCCAGCTGGATTGGCGAGCTCCATCTCCTTCCGGAGTGTTGCCGAGTCAGAGTATCTATGTTATGGTATCTTGATTTATGTTAGAGACTTTGCAGACAGAGTCACGTATATAACATGTCAGTCTTGTAAGCGGCTCTATAAGCCGATGTATCATTATGCATTATGTTACAAATTTCATATGTTTACAGATTTTACTTGACTTGAGAAAGACGAAAAACATGTTTTTTTGAAAAGCTTTCATTATGCACTCATTTCATGATTTAAGAATCCAGTAAGATTATGAGTATAACGAGAACCAGCGGGTTCGCTCGGCCCTAAGTAAGGGTCGGGTGCCCATCATGCCCTATCAAAAGTTGGGATGTGACACAGTGATTCTAGATTGTCGCTAACAGAAAATGGCTGAAAAGCTTTTGTGGGGAATGAGCGGAAAATAACATAAAATGTGTTCTATTCAAGAAGAAGAAAAGAATGGAGAAGAATTGGTTTGAGTATGTGACTGAAGAAAATTGGGGGAAAAAAATGAATTTGGAAGAATGAGCGGATATAGAACAGAAATTGTCTAAACTTTCGTTTCTCTACCGAAGTTTTACATTTTCCGACAAACACGTTGTTGTGGCTTAGAACAACAATTCCACGCGCCTAATTTTGAGTATGAAGCACACACCATGCCATGTCGTCATTTCATGTCTGATTGACACAATTTGAGAGTAGTTCAAGTGTCTAATACTAGGTCATATGCTTAATTTAGGTGCCTAAATGAAAAATTAGAACAAGTTTAAGGGGCTAGGTATGTATTTGGCCTTTTATAAACAAGGAGTGAGTAGGTGGATGAAGCAAATAGAGAGAAAAAAACATGTCATGTTACCTATTCAGCATTTGTTTGGAGTGACCTACTTTACAAACATGTCATCCTACATATTCAGCGGTAAAAACATGCCGTGTTACCTATTAATCTGGACCAGAACACTACAACAGAAATAAAGAATGTTAAATTTGTGTTGACTAGAGTAGATACATTCATCTGGACCAGAACATTAGTCTCAATATGGGGCTAAGCTAGGCTTTCAATCCAAAAAAATTATCAATGCTAATAGATTTTCGGTTACGTCCTAATTATTTTCTAAAATTAACACACATGTATACTTCAATCAATTGCCTATCAATATTAAGAACATCCAATATTATTACGGAAAACACCAAAAATTGCATCTTATTTCTAATATTATATATAGTTCCGCCGATAAAAAGTTAATTAAATATATGCTCTTACTACACAATACCCTACTGTAAATTTATGCATTTACATATAACCAAAAAAAGCAAAACATATAGTGTCTTCAAAATTCTCCGTGGTCGACATCATTTGTGATTGTTTAAAAATATTGTCCTTGTTATAAAAAAACACAAGATTATTATCATATTGTAATGCTAATAGAATAAGGGGTGACCACAATAATATTGAAGTAAAATAATGAAAAACGCATTTAAGAAAGTAAATGGATCATTCATCAACACTCTGCGCGATCTTCTTATATCTATCTATCTATGTATACTATTCTAAAAGTGGGAAGTCCTTAAATTGAAATTAAAATTGAATTACCAAAATGCTCATAAAATATTGAACGAACTTTTTACCCTTCAATCAATCGTTACTCCTATGACATTTTTGTACACAAATGCAAACTTACATTCTAATAAATAACAAAAAGTTAAAAGTAGGCCAAAATTGAATATATCACAACAACAAGGGCTGTGTGCTGATGTTACTAGTACTGAAATCCATCATGCCTTGCAAGCAATAGGGGCTAACAAATCCCCTGGAGTGGATGGGTATAACTCAGTCTTCTTTAAGAAGACCTGGAGTATTATAAGTACTGAGGTGAAAGATTTTTTCAACCATAGCAAGATGCCTAGAGCTATTAACTGTGCTGTAGTGACACTGATCCCAAAAAATGATAATCCTACAACAGTGAAAGAATACCGACCTATTGCATGTTGTACAATCCTATACAAGATCATTGCAAAAGTGATAGCCTCAAGGTTACAAAAGGTGATTTCTTCCATCATCTCTAAAGCTCAGGTAGGATTTATACCAGGAAGGAAGATATCTGATAATATTTTCCTTGCGCAGGAGTTAGTTAAGTCCTATACCAGAAAGAATACCTCTCCAAGATGCATGCTCAAGATAGACCTTCAAAAGGCATATGATTCTGTGGAATGGGTCTTCCTTGAACAAATGATGGATGAGCTTGGATTCCCTAGGAAGTTTATTGGATGGGTGCGTGAATGTGCAACAACTGTCAACTATACCATATTGATTAATGGAGAACCAACTGAGCCCTTCAATGCTGCTAAAGGACTAAGACAAGGCGATCCGATGTCTCCCTTTATGTTTGCAATATCAATGGAGTACCTAAGTAGGAGATTAAATGCACTAAAAGAGGAGAAGGTATTTAAATATCATCCAAGATGTTCCGGACTTGGTGTTACACACCTTTCATTTGCTGATGACTTGCTCTTATTTTCTAGAGGCGACTTGATTTTGTCAATTTCCTTGTTACTTGCTTTAAAGAATTCTCAGCAGCTTCAGGACTCTTGGCGAACAATAGAAAAAGTTCTATATATTTTGGGGGTGTCAATTAGGCTATTCAGAATCAAATTTTGCAACACCTCGGCTTTTCAAAAGGGGAACTCCCCTTTAATACCTAGGAATCCCACTTTCAACCAAGAAACTGTCCCTCACTCAATGGCAACCATTGATCGCAAAAATGGTTGCAAGGATCTCGTCTTGGACTGCAAAAAAGCTTTCATATGGGGGTAGGACACAACTGGTAAAAACAGTGTTGTTTGGTATGCAAGCTTATTGGTCACAACTCTTCATACTCCCTTCTTAAGTGCTGAAAACTATTGGCGCTTATTGTAGAAGTTATCTATAGTTAGGGACTAATGTCGTAACCAAAAAAGCTCTCATCTCTTGGGACAGAGTCTGTACTCCAAAATCGATAGGAGGATTGGGACTGATCAACTTAAAATTATGGAACAAAGCAGCTATCATAAAATCTTGTTGGGCTATTGAACACAAGACTGATAAACTGTGGATTAGATGGATTCACAGTTATTACATCAAGAACCAGCAGTTTAATCAAGCAAAGAATCCTCAACAAGTCTCTTGGATGGTCAGGCAACTCTTTGAGGCAAGAGAATTATTGTTCCAGGGGCAACCAAGTTCTGGCACTGATAACCGAATCAAAACTTTCTATTTGCAACTAGTTGGTGAGCATACTAGGATACAATGGAAATGTTTAATGTATGCGAACGATGCAAGGCGTAAAGCAGTCTTCACTATGTGGCTAGCCATGCATGGTAGACTGCTTACTTTGGACAGACTCGATAGCTGGGGCATGATTGTGGATACTAAATGTGTTTTGTGTCAAGGCCATGATGAGACAAGGAATCACCTGCTGCTGGAATGCAGCTTCTCCAAATCTGTCTGGCAAAGCATTCTCAAGTGGATGAAAGAAGAAGATCAAAGGGCAATCAGTTGGGATCGACTCACAGAACTGATCATAAGGAAGTCTAAGGGCAAATCCAAGAGAGCTCAAATCTTCAAATTGGTGGTGACTGAATTTATTTATGCCATATGGATTGAGAGAAACGCGAGGTTATATGAGGTTATTTTCCGTAAGAATTTCCAACAATCTTAAGGTTATTTCTCGCTCTATTCTTACGGAAATATTGAAAAAGAATAATTTAGTACAGTCTGTCTAAGTTCCAGGTGTGCTTATGCTAATATTAGAATGCTAACTTTTGGCCAGCAAGTTTGTGGTCTTGAATGTCCATTTTTTGCTGAAATAATATTTCAATACTGAATTTTATGAAGAGAAGTAAGTATTTGGTTTGGAAACAGCCTCTCTACCCCATAAAGGTTGAGGTAAGGTCTGCGTATATCTTACCCTCCCCAAATCCCACTTGTGAGATTACACTAGGTATGTTGTTGTTGTTGTTGTAAGCAAGTATTTGGTCACTTAATTTAGCTATTGATATTGCTTATTGTAATCATTCTATTGCTAATAACATCTGGTGAAGGTTTATTTATAGCCTGTTTGGCCAAGCTTATTTTGCCCCCAAAAGTACTTATTTTTTCAATAAGTACTTATTTTAAAAAAAGTGAGGTGTTTGGCCAAGCTTTTGAGAAAAAATAAGTGCTTTTGGGGAGTAGCAGAAGCAGTTTTGCAGAAGCTAAAAAAATAGCTTTTGCTCAAAAACACTTTTTTGAAAAGTACTTTTGAGAAAAATACACATTGAAACACTTTTTAAAAGCTTGGCCAAATACTAATTGCAGCTCAAAAGTACTTTTTAAATTAATTGGCCAAACACAAACTGCTTTTAGTTTAAAAAAGTACTTTTTAAAATAAGTTGTTTTTAGAAGTTTGGCCAAACAGGCTATTAGTGTATTGATAATGATATATCTAGTCATTGTAATCATTCTATTGCTAATAACATCTAGTGAAGGTTTATTTAGTCTATTGATAAAGATATATCTAGTTAATATGTTTTTACCGTATCATCCGTTCATACAAGAGTTAGATGTTAGATATCACATGCTCGGTCAATATCTAGAAGGATGATAATCAATGGTCTTTATTATATTCATAATATTTGTCCCCTCTCTCAACCTATATATACTTAAGTCATTTTCTTTGATGTGTGAGATATACAAAAACATAGTTTTCCTTATAGATTATAGTGTGCTAGGTTTTCTACTTTGTGAAATCTTTGTTAGATTCTAGCTTCAAGTTTGGTACTAGAAGAGCTTGTTGAATTATTATAGCGTACTAGATTTTCTACTTTGTGAAATCTTTGTTAGATTCTAGCTCCTAGTTTGGTACTAGAAGAGCTTGTTGAATTCTGGGGGATACAACCACACCGGGTGAAAGATAAAATATCTTTAAGGACAGTGTCTTAATTGACATGCCTCAAGCTTTTAAGAATTTCCTGCAAGGTTCGTGATCAAGTTTTTCTGACAAGATTCGTGATCCAGTATTTTCCGTAAGAATTTCCTAACAATATATTGGTGATTAATCTCAACAAATTTAAATAGCATAAGTCAAAATTACTCATATCTTTTTTTTTTTTTTTTTTTTTTTTGTATTTGAAATTAGTCCAACTATATAGCTTAACAGATGCACCCTCATGATTTTGCCCCACATATGCACCCTCACAGCCATTCATTTGTTTGATAGAAAGTTTCATGCACCTTAATTAGCTTCACTTTTGTCTTTTTCGCTCTTTAACTTTCATGATTTTGGATTAAACTTACTGTTTTGCATAATAGGCCCTGCACAATTTGAATTGCTTATGTTCTAGAGTGTAAACTTCCGAATTACAATCAATTCATGGTGCAGATTCAGGCCAGCTGACTCGAGTTCTTGACTACTTCGATTTTACTAGTTTATTTTAAAAGCTTTATTGCTCATATCTGTGATATGTCCTTAACTTTAGTTGAATGAGCCTGAAAGTAATGTTGAGCAATTGATATGTTACGTACTGTGTCATTTGAGGATCGGATCTGAGCTAACTACTATGTAATTTATTAATAATTGGTTAAAATATATATATATATATATATATATATATATATATATATATGTATATATATATAAAAGAAGAAGACTGCATATAATTAAAAGGCATTGAACCCGATTGCTCCTCATAGCAAGAGTCCCTTCCCACCCCCGTAACAGATTTGAAATAATTAAGAAACAGTAAATCACACTGAACCCTTTATTATGGTCCAAGCGTTTGGTCTCCGAACACCACACCCAAGGTAACAAAAACACACATTCAAAGTTGCTTTCTTGACAATAAAGCGAATATTAGATATTTTGAGAAACAAGATTCACCAGAACAGCATGTGAGGAGGATGGAACATAGACGACAAACATGTGTAAAACCCACGTTAGTGAACTGATTTAGGCACTTCGAATTCTGAATATGATTTGGACCTTTTTTTTTTCTTAAACTTTTTTACTACATAGGGGTAGGGGAAGGGGATTACAACGTGGGGATTCGAACCCTCACCAACAAGGTGAAAATTCAGGTAGCCAACCAACTGAGCTACTAGATCCCTACTACGTTTTTGGTATCCAAACTTTGCTCAAAACAATAAATGTCATTAGTAAAATAATATTCAAACAACGAAACAATATTTAAACTGAGAAAACAAAACGACAAAAACAGTATCCGAGACCATAGAATTTACTGTGTATCCTTAAGGAATTTAATCCCCTCAAGCACCCGAGGTTATGGATTACTTCCTCGCATGACAAAACGGAAAAACCTATCAAAGAAGTAGTGGTACCTCAAACGCCTATGACTTCACGCGAACTCAAGCAACAAATCACACAAGACACTGACTCAGTTTTTATTGTTTGAGTGAAACACCTGTTCAGAATAGGTATGGTGTCTATTCGGAAAAGGCCATGCCTTTTCAGAAAACAGAAATGTCCATTGGTTTAGCGCAGAAAAATATTAGAAATGAAAAAATGAATAAAATAAATTTGGTGTAAAAAGATTATCAATCAAATCATTTGACCAAATCTAAATCCAAATCCAAGCTGAAGCCGAGCCGAGCGACGATGACAGCGCGAGGGGAGTCCCTCTTCTCAACTCTTTAAGAGCTAAAAGAATTGCTTCTCTATTTTAGCACACTTTTTTTCCCACCACCTATGTGCGACAAAGCTCCTTTCCAAAAAGGACTTTGCTTTAAATCTCATTTTACCTCTATTTCTCATTCACACCCACTTAACTGGCTTTATTCATTATCTAGCTTCAACAATCTCCTACATGAATGGAGAATGGCTATATGATGAAAGACATGCATGCATGAAAAATTGTGTAATTCATAAGCAAGGATTAATTGCATCTAGATAAGTAGGTTTCCCTTTGAACTTTCCATAGTGAACATATATCGGATAGACTTGGTCAATCGATAGTATTGATATCTTTGACCCATCGAATTTGGTGCATACCTAGACAACATAAGTCACACAATTAACCATTTAACTCTCTTTGATTCTTACTGTTGTGTTCGTTTCAGCTATGAACACTGCCTGGTTTCATGAGTGCGTAGAGCATGGGCCTTTACCTAACATGCTCCTTGAAGCGGCTTACACTTCACACTCACATAGGTGATTCCTAAACGTGTCATCCCATGATACACTATCTGGTCATACTTGCCAAACTTAGAAACCATTAAAAAGCTTAAGCTTTATAACTCGTTAAAAAGCCTTAATGCTTTATTCTTGTTTCTGAACATTGTTTTCATCATGAGAATAGGTTGAGTTATTTGACAATGTTGAACCGTCATCCATAACTTTGTTTGGTCTCTTTGAACCTAGCTCTTAGAATCTCCAGTCTACTAGGTAGAGTTACCGCCGTGATGACATGTCCTAGGCCTTAAACCCATTCCCCTCGATGATCTTTCAACAACCTCTCTAGTTAGGAATTTTGTAAGTGGATTCGACACGTTATCTCTTGACTTTACATAGTCAATTGTGATAACTACACTAGAGAGTAGTTGTCGAATGACATTGTGTCTCCATCGTATGTGATAAGATTTCCCGTTATACATAACGCTCCCTGCGTTTCCTATTGCTGCTTGGCTATCACAATGTGTGCATATAGGTGCCACAGGTTTAGGCCAGAAAGGAATATCTTCTAAGAAATTCGGGAGCCATTCGTCTTCTTCACCGGCTTTATCTAGAGCTATGAACTCAGACTCCATTGTAGAGCGAGCAATATACATCTGTTTGGACGACTTCCTTGACACCGCTCCTCCACCAATAGTGAATGCATATCCATTTATGGATTTAGATTCTGTTGATCCGAGGATCCAATTCACATCACTGTATCCTTCAATAACTACGGGATATTTATTGTAATGCAAGGTAAAATTTTGGGTATGTTTTAAATATCCAAGAACTCGTTTCATTGCCATCCAATGCGTTTGATTGGGATTAATCGTGTGCCGACTTAGTTTACTTATGGCACAAGCTATATCTAGTCGCGTAAAGTTCATGATGTATATTAAACTTCCCAATACCCTAGCATAGTCCAATTGATACTCACTTTCACCTTTGTTTTTTGCAAGAGCAAGGTTTACATCAATTGAATTTTTTGCTGTTTTGAAATCTAAATACTTGAACTTCTCAAGTAATCCTTCAATGTAATGAGACTGAGACAGTGCTAGACCTTGAGGAGTCTATGAATCTTAATTCCTAAAATTAAGTCAGCAACTACTAAGTCTTAGCTTTAATATTGAATTTGCTAGCTAGCATACGCTTAGTGGCATTTATGTCAGCAATGTCTTCATTCATTATCAACCTATCATTAGCATACAGACAAACAATGACTATATGATTCAGAGTGTTCTTAATATAAACACATTTATCACACTCATTAATCTTGAATCCATTAGCCTACATCGTTTGGTCAAATTTGGCATGCCATTGTTTGGGTGCTTGTTTTAGTCCGTAAAGAGACTTAACAAGATACTTTCTTTTCTTTCCCGAGAACTTCAAGCCCTTTGGGTTGTTCCATGCAGGTTTCTTCATCTAAATCTCTATTTAAGAAAGCTGTCTTAAAGTCCATTTGATGGATTTCAAGACCATACACTGCGGTTAAAGCTATTAACACATGAATAATATTATTCTTGTTACCGGTGAGTATGAGTCAAATAATCAAGACCTTCTCATTGTCTGAATCCTTTAACAATAAGTCTTGCCTTATATTTATCAATAGTACCATCATCTTTCATCTTCCTTTTGAATATCCATTTGGAACCTAAAGGTTTGTTCCCGGGTGGAAGATCAACCAACTCCCATGTATGCTTGTTTAATATGGATTCGATTTCATATTGACTGCCTCTTTCCAATATTGAGCTTCCTTAGAAGTCATAGCTTCTTTAAAATTTTGAGGCTCATTTTCCAACAAAAATGTAGAAAATCTTATCCAAAGTATGCAGAAGTCCTTTGACATTTACCACGCCTTGGATTTTCATTACTTGGTGTATTTTTCTTCGATTCTTCCCGAGGTCGTTTAGATCCTTCGCCAGATGACTCACATTTCCCTTTATACGGATAAATAGTTTCAAAAAATTCAGCATTATCTAATTCTATTATCGTATTGGTATGAATGTCAGGATTTTCTGATTTGTACACCAAAAATCGATAAGCTTTACTATTTGTAGCATATCCAATGCTTTACTATTTGACCGAATCCGAAGCCGAAGTCGAGCGACGACGGTGCGAGGGGAGTCCCTCTTCTCAACTCTTTAAGAGCTAGAAGATGCTTCTCTATTTAAGCGCACTTATTTTCCTTTCCACCACCTATGTAGGACAAAGCTCCTTTGCAAAAAGGAATTTGCTTTAAATCTCATTTTCCCTCCATTTTGCATTCACACCCACTTAGTTAGCTTCATTAATTAGCTAGCTTCAACAGTTTTGTACGACGATAGTATTGTAATGTTATAATCATAAAAAAACGTCTAAATCATATGAATTGTTGATGGCTAGTCCTACTGGTATCACAATAAGAAGAAATAAAGAAATTAATGCGACAATTGCAACAATATCGTCTACAAGTCTCTTCAGATTTGCCACATTGATGTCACTGAGAAATATTGGAATGAAACAGAATGGAGAAATGATTTAGTGAGTCCATTTTATGGACAAATAGTGGGAGGATGAAAAGCTTCTACAATAGGAAAGTCTTTTTAAACTATATATACGAATTGTCTCATGTTGTTACAATAGGCAAAGTTTTCTCACACTATCAATATAGTCTAAAATGTTGTCTCATGTTATTACTTTGCTTTTCAGGTTATCAATAAAGTCTATCATGTAATTAATCTCGTGTTAGTGTGGGAAAATCTTTGTATTATACCAGTGTTGGCTGTGGCAGTGTAAATATATAAATTGAAATTTCATCTTTAATGGAGTAGCAAATTATTGTATTAATTTTGTCGTTCGATATCAACATGGCAAAAGGGAAAAGAAGCCCAATAACTTGGCCAATATGGATTCACTTAACCTTTTATTATATACAAGAATCAATTCTAGAACAAGAAAAGGCTAATTAAGATGGCTCTTTCAAAGATGAAAATCAAATTCAGCTTGGGTGCCAAACGATTTCTTACAGTGAGCAATGGCTGCCTGAACAGAATTATCCCTCGAATAAAATCTTCTAACTTCATCATCACAAACAATATTGCTATGCATTGGTGACGATTTAATAGAGCTTGGACAGCTTTTACTTTTATTGGGCTTGTTGGCGGATAATGTACCTGTTCTTGCACTCGGGTAATAACGACTCGTCCTGACAATTAGAGCGTCTAATACTCCCTTCATTGCCTTAAAGTTTATTATGCCTGCGACAGATGATGATGTTGATTTCTCGCGGTTCAGATCTTGATAATGATTAAGATCAGAATGATTGCGAGTTTTTATTTTCATATTGTCGTTCATCGGGTTCCTGCACCTGCTGCTACATCGTTGTAACAACGGTTGTCTGGCGGGCATTTGTCCGCTTTTGGGTTTGGGTGTCACCATGGAGACTAACATGGATGGAATATTTTTGTACTTGAATTTTACAATAAAGTTCATAATGCCGTTGCGCGTTGAAGCAACCATCGTGCAGTCTTTCCTGCAAAATGCAACATCAACACCTGATACATCTTATTGCAATTATATCAGTCCTTCTTGCTTGAACTAAAAAAAGTCAACTTACTTTTGTCGATCAATTCCGAGAAAGCAGTACACTATCTTGATTTCAACCATAAATTTAGAATTTAAGAGTGCATATATAAGAGATTAGTCATCTATTTTTGGAGACATATAACATGCATTTCGCGTTTGGCTAACAAGATTGTAATTTCGCACTATTGTTATACAGGTGAAATGATTTTTGCTGTAATTCATTAATTTTTAGGTTTAATTTTCAGGTTACTAATATCCCACATTTGCAATAAGTAGTTTTTCTGAATTTGAAATGATCTTATATTCATCCGTATATGACAGTGCACATTTGATTGGGCATAAAAAGTTCAAGAAATAAAATATAGCACATACAAAAGTTAACCACAAAACCAGATGTTCTAGAATTTAAGCTATACGGATTCAATCTTTAAGGCTCATATTTCCTCCATTTTAAAATAAGTTAAGTGTTTTTAGCTTTGACACCCCCTTAAGAACACTTCTAGAATGTAAGATGTATTTTTACTAACTTACCTTTATATTGTACTCCCACCTGTCGTTTCTAAATAAATGGTGTTTTAGGCTTTTCATTTTGTTTCAAAATAAGTAGTGCTTTAGGATTTCAAGAAGAAATTAATCTTATTCTTCTAAAATTACCCTTAAAATTAAGAATCATTAAGTAGCTTTTCTTTTTCTAGGTATTTAATTAGGGTTAAGTTAGTAAAAACAATCCTAATTTTCTGGGAGTGAGCACTTTCTTAAGGGGCCGGGTGTGCATAAGATAAAATATCCACTTATTATGAAATGGAGGGTGTAGCTCTTTAGTAGTTTCTTGGTTATATAAAACTCCTTTTATTTAAATAAGGGTAAAATTTGAAAAACATCATTAATGCTTTCTTGATAATGTGAAACACTACTTATTTTGAAAGAAAATGTATAGGTAAAAAGACCACTTATTTTTAAACAGAGGGAGTAGCTTTGGATCCATTATATTCTTGAATCTATGAGTTCAAATCTATAATTTGTTGCAATTCACTAAATTTACATATAAATTTATGCCCGGCATCAAAAGTATTATAGGTTTAGATGAACCAAATATATTAAAGCTCCATCCGCCCCTACTTAGAATTTGTGGTGTTTACTATGCTAGCTATTTGATATTTTTGTGGCTATAAGACCTTAGGAGTAAAATTAAGAAATTCTTAAATATAGAGAAGTATACGTTTTAAAGTTGACTAAAAAGAAAAGTTGACATATAGTCGCATGTTCTTATATGCATTCTTTTACACGACCTTTATTATACAATAGATTTACGCGTCCTAACTTATGGTCTTTGGTTTACTTTTCATTTTATTCTCCCTCTACCAACACCCCGCCGGTACTCGTCAAAACTTATTAATTCCTACCAACACCCCGCCGGTACTCGTCAAAACTTATTAATTAAGGCAGACCATTGACCATTTACCAGGCTATACTATAGAATTTTTTATTTTATTTATTTATTTTTTTTTAAAAAAAAAGATGTTTGAATAAAGAAGCAGCTCAATTTTGACATGGTCAAGAAGATTTACCTGGTGCGTATCATCTCCGTGCAGTCAACATTATTAGTTTCTATTGAATTTGATGTCTTTCCAGATGATGCAGCCATGAACTCATTCACAATGCGAGCCAACGAAACGAAAAGGCGTCCCCTTGGCTTACTCGTCGTTGTACCCTGTGCATGTTGTGTGGTACCACAGGACGTTGTCTCTGTTGTTGGAATTCCAGATGATGAAAAAGATATCCGTAACTCCACCTCTGAAGAATTAGAATCCTTCTCCTCTACATGAAAATTCCTCTTAATATTGCCACCTTCATCATCGACTAGTACCGATGTTTTTGTAGGCTTCGGATTAAGGTTTATTTCAATGTACGCGCCTTCATCATCATCGTCCGTATCATACATAACGAAATTACTAGCGAAAAAATCATCATCATCAGAAGAGAAGAGAGTACCGCTATTATTAGAAGAGTTGAAATCAAAGGAACTGAATGAGAAACTTCTTCTTTGGTCCTGCATGCTAGCTAGCTGGTAGCCCAAATTGCAATAATCTCTATTTGCTAGCAGACATATAGTTGGATGTGGACGAAGAAGAATATTTGGACGGTACCAAAAAAAGATATAGTAGTTTGATGAATTATATTAGTGAGTTGCAAGCATGTGGGTACCTGTAAAAGTGTCTACTGATGATCACCGACGGATTCGATTAATTAGGTGTATAATGGAATATATGAAGTACGTAGACTTGTTATAGTAACAAAAATATATTTTCTTTTTGATTCTCTGATCTCACATGGATATGAATGGGTGCTACGCTCTACATGGGCTATAATGGACTCTTCACCAATGACGGGCGGCGCAAGGAAAATATACCGTAGCACATTATATAGAGAGTTTATGTTATACTACACTATCGGCCCAAAAGAATTAGTAATATCTACTGTTAAACCTCTTTAAATTATGAGATTTGCAATTTTGAAAATAAGATAAATTATCTATCACTACAAGTAAAGATACTTGATAGTGTAAAAATTTCTTTTGATGGAAGTATATATAACTAAGCTCCTATAATATATGTGTATTGTTTGTTATTGTTACAATAGTATTATATATCCAGCTTGCCAGATAGTTACGATGGAGTAGTTTAAGAATATGATATAGGGTAGTGTATTGTTTTTTAAATTTTTAGTTTGGCATATGTGTTTAATTTTTTCAGTTGAAAGGGTCTTCCAATGTAGTGGACTCATTTGATCATCTAGAACCACAAAAATGTCTCTTGCCACGTTATTAGTCTAAAGAGTTTAATTACTAATACTACTAGTTAACCGTTATGGATTCATTGGCACCTATAGTGTAATTGCGCCCAGAAAAGCAGTGGAGTTTTGTGGACTAAAAAATGTGTAATTAGAATCACCAGCCTTTGTTTGTTTAAAACTAATAATAATCAAGTATAAATCCCCTCTTTTTCTTGCTATATATATGGGATGGTCCAAATGAAGCTACGACATTCATCGCATTTTTTTTCTCTCTTGAAAATGGCATTCTAGCTACCGCCTAACATTCTGGACCTACAGCCATTAACTAATTAATTACTAGTAGCACCTTTTGTGTGCGCGTCTCTGTGTTGAATGACTCATACTCCCATTGAAGGAATATGCCTTAGTTGTGTTGAAACCGTATGTCATGTATTCTCCTTTTATTTTCTTTGGTTTTGTGAGAAAGGAAACCTTGAAGCAACAGTAAAATTGTCTTCATATGACAATATAACTTTGGTTTGAGCTGTCAAATCAGCTCGTGATATATTCTCGCATCAAGGTATAGGTTGCCCACTTTATACCCTCTTCAAGTGTGGCTCTTCAACAGACATTGTATAAATGCAAAATACTTCGTGCACCGGGTGGCCAGTAGTCTTTTTACTTTTGCAGTCCAACATGACTTTTCTCGATCGCTTCTTATTGTAATTAAGACTTTGTAAGTTAGCAAATATATAGTCTGAGAATTCCATCTCTCGATAACGAAAAGTAAAAAAGAGGACTTTTTGTTATATATAATGATAGGCAGCTACTCCCCTCAGCCTCAAGTTGAATGCAATAACTTTTTATTGCGCACTGACGTAATGAATGAATTGAAGAAACTTTACTGTAGTTTTAATACCATCTATCTAGTCCAATTGACCAAGTCATACAAGTAGCTTCAATCTTCGATAAACTTTAAATTCTGTTGTTTTATGCACCTATACAACACAAGAGGGGTGAATTGGACCTTACCTATTTTTCGAGAGTTATTAAAGTTTGTCTAAACTCTTACTTAATTAACCTGTAAAAATTAGCCAATAGAATTGGTTCTTGTTGCGTTTCTAACTTGTTATTGTAAAGAAAACAACATGCATAAAATAAAAAGACAGATGAACTTTAACGTGAAAATCAGCGCTCAAAAGGTGTAAAAATCACAATCTATCCCAATATTGCCCGTAACTTAGTTGTCACAAGTTATCTCACAAGTGCATTTTGTTTGTTAAATCGGTATGATATGTCCGAGTAGTTCAAGTCAATAAGCAGATATGCAGAGTCTCAGCGGTTGTAGCTACCACCAGCCAGTGGCTGATCTAGAGGTCAATGCACGGATTCACGGAACTCAGTAGCTTTTGTCCAATTAGTTGTGTATATATAAGGAAATTCAATAAATATTTGTAAATATCTGAATGTGCATCTAATTATTATTGCACATTAACTAGAAGTTGTCATAGAAACCCATAAACTTCAAGTTTTGGATCGGCGTTTGCGACACTGGTCTCAATTTAGGAAATATTTCACTCATCTTATTCTATTTGCGCTTGCTACGTAGAATTCAAGCTATTTCAGAAACAAAAGTCCACACAACCCAACTTGACCCTTCGGCCTAAGCATCACCTTACATTGTCACAAATTGTATACTAGTACAGCAATAAAAAAATTTTTTATCAAAATAAGATTCAACTGAATTGACAAATCCCTCAGATAATGCATAATTTTCAAATCAACTGAATTAACAAATCCCTCAGATAATGCATAATTTTCAAATCAACTGAATTAACAAATCCCTCAGATAATGCATAATTTTCAAATTAATTACGATACCTATGTCTGATACAAAGATAGTATACGAAACAGCAGAACCAATACAAAAAAAGCAAGCAAAAACCAATACAGTAGAATCTCGCATATAGTAAAACTGAAAATTATGAAGGAACAATAACAGTACGCATCATATCCTTAAACTCAAAAAAATCAACACGATCATCATGATCCTGATCAACTGAAGAAATCATCTCCACTCTAAAGATTGGATGAGTATTTTACTAGAATATATATATTAATTGATTACTATTTTTCAAAAAAAAAACTTAAAGATCGTAAGAATTCACGATCAAAATAAAGAAGTTCCGACTCTTGGAATCCTAATTGTGTCACATGAATTAGGACAGATGGAGTAATAGTTTTCTTTTCATATCAAATTAATTTCATCAAACGCTTGATAATCAAAATAAGATTCAACTGAATTGACAAATCCCTTAAACAATGCATAATTTTCACATTAATTACGATAATTATGTCTGATACAAATATAGTAGTGCGAAACAACAGAACCAATACAAAAAAAGCAAGTAAAAAACAGGAATTATGAAGGAACCATAACACTTTGCATCATATCCTTAAACTCAAAAAAGTCAACACGTCCATCATGATCTTGATCAACTGAAGAAATCATCATCTCAACTCTATCAATCTCACTTCCTTCAGGCAATCCCAGTTTCTCAAGCACCACTTGCAATTCCTTAGCCGATATAAAACCATCACCATTCTCATCAAACACATCAAACGCTTCCTTCAGATCCGATTCATCCTGTGCTGGATCTTGATCATCATATTTTGACCCGAAGAAAACATCATTAAAAGACCGATGTAAAACCTCGAAATCTTCGAACTTAAGACCAGTGTTTTCTGGTTTTATGTATGACTTCACCATGGATTCGATCTCAGATAGATCCGCGTCCAGTCCTAACACGTTGAGTGCTTGACTTAGTTCGTCTACGCTGATTAAACTGTCGTGGTTTCTGTCGAACAAGTCGAAGATCCTGCGTAGACGAATGGAGTTCAGGCTCGGGCTACGAAGACGAAAGGAAGATGACGATGAAGGCTTAAGTTTGCTTCGTTTACATTGGTCCACTACCCCATTGTTTTCTCCGGCTACTGATCCCATCTTGTTTTAGTAAATAAAAGAGCAATCGATGGATATATAGGGAATTATTACTTCTTCTTTTTTCGAGTTTTGGACGGAAATGAAAGGAGAAACTGAGACGAGTATGAAGATGAGGATGTCAATAAATATAGTAGGAGGAGTAGTTACAGTGTGGGTAGGGGAAGGTTGGTTTTGACAGGTGAGAAGATGTATGGATGGCGGGGTTTAAAATTAAAAACGATAGAGAGTGGGCGATTATTAATTAAGATACCGCGCATTTGACCTGTTTGCTATGCAATAACGCGTACAAGTAGACGTCTGTATACTTTGGTATATACTGACTTACTATGTTGATAGTGAAATTTTTTAAATTAATTTCGATATTATGATATTTGGTGAAAAAAAGAGGATATTTTTAGATTCAAAATAAGTGTTCTTTAAGAAATCAAGAAACTAGTTATCTTTGTTTTCCAATTCATGTTTGCTTCAACAAATTATTTAATTAATAGTCTGAGTAGGGATAAAGAATAATTGGCTGGGAGATAAATAATAACTCACTCAATAACCGCTATAACTATCACTCTGTTTCTAAATAAATGGTGTTTTAAGTTTTTTATTTTGTTTCAAAATAAGTAATGCTTTAGGATTTCAAGAAGAAAATTCCTCAAAAATTACTCTTCTATACATAATCAAGAATCATTAAGTAATTTTTCTTTTTTCTAGACATTTGATAAGAGATAGATTAGTAAAAACGCTCATAATTTTCTATGAATAAGCGATTTCTTAAAAAGAGTGCATAAACTTAAAACACCACTTATTATGAAAACGAATATTAAATAAGAATATTTTACTCTCACAAAACGTTAAACGATAAACAAAAGATAGACAGAGAACTGTGATAAGAAATGGGGTACCGAACCAAAATGCCCTAAAAAAAAACAGTTTCGACCAAAATACCCCAACAAAAAAAAAAATGTTACGAAAATGCCTTTAGCGCAGTAAATTACTGCGCTAAAGTGTTAACGGAGACACGGCTCCGTTAACTCCTATAGCGCAAAGATAATTTACTGCGCTATGTGTTTTTCTTTTTTTAATTTCCCTGCTCTTTTGGTTAACCCTTCTTTCGTTACACTTTTTAACGTACTTTGACCATAGATTAATCATGCTTCGGGACCCCGAAATTTCAATATTTTATATAGAACCCTACTTATTTTTGTGCGTTTAATTAGGTAGGATCAACACATCAAGGATACACAAAAGTTCGGATGACCGTTTTAGAGGTTGAAAAGTGCTCGAACGCCATTTTCGTTCAAGGATCGGTGACATTAGCTTGAAGTTCTTTACGAATACTTAAATTTGTTCATTAATAATTAATCAAAAGTTAGTCAAAATGGCAGCGTTCATGCAAAAAAAAAAAAAAACTTAATTAAATTGCATCATTCATAACCTTGAGTAGATGAAAATACTTAACACACTAATTCATTCATTAATAAGAAACCCATGATATGTTAAAAATACAACCACAACATTCTTGAAAAAAACTTAATACTTAATTTAATACATCAATTAATACTCTTGAGTTGATCTTCCGCCACCACCGCGAGATGTGCCACCACCACTAGAGGTACTTCCACCACTAAAGTTTCCTCCACCCCGAGAGGTACTTCCACCGCGAGATGTAGTTTGACCACTATGCCGTAAGGGACACTTGCGCTTATCATGACCAACATAATTGCAAAATGAGCATTTTCGAGTGTATCTCCCCGGTGGAACATCCATTTCATTATGAATACGTGAGTATGCATTCTTTCTGAATTTACGGATAAATGCTTTATTTGCAACCATTGAAAATGGATCTGGTGGCCAATAATTCTCACTACCAAGTGGATAGAACCTTCCAGCATACGTTTTTGCATAATTTTCAACCGTATACTCCTCAGCCATGTAAGAGAGGCGTTCTTTCCCATTGTGATAAAACACTTGAAGGCGTGAGAACATGGCATGTGATATGATTGCCACTTGCCGCATGTGCACGTTCTTGGAATCTCACAAATTGTGTGAACGTTACCTCCTTTACCTTGGTGCACACTTGTTGTGAGTTCAAATATGCGCTCGGCAGGGTTGTACTCCATCCGATCATGTTTCTGAGCCTTATATTTGTGGTACTCGAATAGTTTTAACGGTTTTGGCATCCATCTTAGACCTTCTGTTGCATGTGCTTTGGCCTCTTTTGATCTCGACGAACCGCTCCACAACTTTTTCGCTTAAATGTCATTCTCACCATTGCGGTGACGGGTAGTCCCCGTGCGATTTCAACAAGCCATTGAATGACTCGGAGTAGCCGTTTGTTGTCGCATACCCCATCGTCTACCTTCATCCTTGTGTAATGTCCATTTGTCTTTATCAATTGCATTTAACCAGTGGAAGGCTTCCTCATTCGCCCGCCTAATAATGTCCATTTGCAGGTTAAACTTCTTCTCCTGATGCTCTGTTGCAGCCGCCCACATCCAATTGCAAAGTGTTGGGATTCGATATGCCTTTTGGAAGTTTGCCTTTAAATGCCTTAAACAATAACGATGGTAGACAAAGGGTGGTTGCCACCCCTGCAAATTGAACATATTGTGCAATATGCCGGCATTTCTATCGATATCACACATATTCCCATGCGATCCTTAATAACGTGTTGCCTTAAGTAGTCCAAAAACATACCCCACGTACTAATGCTCTCATTAGCTGCAATTGCAAAAGCTAGAGGGAATATAGCTCCATTTGCATCCATTCCAAGCGCTATTAGCGACTTTATGTCATACTTCCCGTACACATGTGTTCCATCTATTGATATTACGGGCCGACAATGAGCAAACCCATCAATGCATGGTTTGAAGGCCCAAAATACAAAATCGAAAATATTACCGGCACACTGGCTTCGATTTGAGCTTCCATTCAACAACAGTACCATGATTGAAGTGTTGTAGAGCCGCCATGTATCTCGGCAACGTCTTGAAAGAGCCCTCCCAATTGCCGTAGACTATTTCATGTGCACGCCTACGCCCAAGATACGCCTTCCTCGTAGTGACAGTTTTGTTATATACTTTCAAGACGGCTCTAATACAGTCTTTAATAGGGTACCTGAAAAATTTGAAATATCAGCATATAACAACGAGGAACATTATATTAACACAAAAAATAAAAGAAACTTAGGCGAAGGGGATACCTTGGGTTTTCTCTAATGTCGCCAACTAATACACGCGCAATCAAATTAGTATCTAGATTGCAATGATCATCGGGAGGTCACCCATATCACAAGTGTGCTTTGTGTAGAACTTTGAAATAGTCCACATCTTTTCGGCAGTTTCCTTACCACGGAGCATCCATTCGCAGCCTTGATACTTTCGCTTGCAGACCAATCGCCAAAGTTTTCGTGTGGAATCGTCAACTTTAAACTCCCTCATCCCCTGGATGCAATAAATCTTAACAGCCCTTTGCAATGTTTTTTTCGAGCTGAAAATCATCCCTTTTTCAATATGAGCCTTTTGTTTTACCAGATCCACTGGCTCTTTCCACAAATTTTGCCGAATATGATCATCATCCCTAGTAAAGACAAAGGCATCGGGCGATCTTGAAGATGATCAAGATATGGGATCTCATTGGAATGCCACTGAATCGGGGGTCGACTCTTGCCGTTGTTGAAATTGGCTTTGCGGGCCGAACCGAGTCGACCATTATTCTTGCTGTTCAAATGGTTCTTGTGAATTCGGTTCCTCCTCGTGTGTCGGATCGTTCATCATGTCTTGCAACGGTTCTACTTGATGTTGACGATTAGTTCCAACCTCAATCTCATCGTCACTTTGCTCATCGTCACTTTCCTCCGCATTAGGTATTTCCTCACTATCGCCGGGTGATGTCACTATATAATTCGGATAATGGACCATCCATAGCACGCCTTTGCCTATAATTTGGTGCAACCACCATCTTCTCCCCGCACAAGAAATTAGGGTGTTTTAACTACTACACATCAAATAACAGTATTGATGTTAAAAAAAAATAGACGTACCGATAGACCGAAACTTGAGGAAGGACCATCGCTTTGAGTTGTTGGATAGAATGAGGATGTTCCAACCTGATTCATCCATCCCGATTGAGGAGACCGTCCGATATGATCCATATCGTGTATAACCTAAATAATATAATCAACATCATTAGTAGCATTCAAGTGCCATTACACATAATAATAATAATAATAATAATAATAATAATAATAATAATAATAATAATAATAATAATAATAATAATAATAATAATAATAATAATAATAATAATAATAATATCAATAACAATAATAATAATAATAATAATAATAATAATAATAATAATAATAATAATAATAATAATAATAAAAAATAATGTTAATGACAATAATAATAATAATAATAATGATAATAATAATAATAATAATAATAATAATAATAATAATAATAATAATAATAATAATAATAATAATAATAACAATAACTACTACTATACTACTACTACTACTACTACTACTAATAATAATAATAATAATAATAATAATAATAATAATAATATAACAATAACAATAATAATAATAATAATAATAATAATAATAATAATAATAATAATAATAATAATAATAATAATAATAATAATAATAATAATAATAATAATAATAATAATAATAATAATAATAATAATAATAATAATAATAATAATAATAATAATAATAATAATAATAATAATAATAATAATAATAATAATAATAATAATAATAATAATAATAATAATAATAATAATAATAATAATAATAATAATAATAATAATAATAATAATAATAATAATAATAATAATAATAATAATAATAATAATAATAATAATAATAATAATAATAATAATAATAATAATAATAATAATAATAATAATAATAATAATAATAATAATAATAATAATAATAATAATAATAATAATAATAATAATAATAATAATAATAATAATAATAATAATAATAACAACAACAATACAATACTACTACTACTACTACTACTACTAATAATAATAATAATAATAATAACAATAATAACAATACTAATAATAATAACAATACTAAAAAGAATGAATATTTACCTTTGCCCGTCAAATTGATGACTTAAACTATCCAGAGGCATTTGGCTAGTCAAAATGCTTTGATAGGTACTCATGTCAGGGTAATTGTGTTGATAAGTAGGTTCCGCTTGAGTGACTTCGGCCTGAATTATAGACGGGGCTTCCCGAGGAGCCCTACCCATGAATTCAAGTCGATTAATGGGGACCTTCTCTATATACATTTCAAGGACGTTTAAAGTTATGCATTTCCTATAATCATAAGGCGCCTTCAAAAAATCGATCAACGATTCATCGTCTTGAATGTACCACCGACCATAACTAGTTACACCTTGCGGCGTAAATGACGTTGGATATTTTCCAATTATATTTAGATCAAAATCACTTCTACTAATTTGTAATCTATTATACAAGGCTTGGAGTAGTTTTGAGAATTTTAAGTCAAGTGGAAACTTAACATGGTATTTTGGGGAAGAATCATAGCGCAAATTATTTTCCTCGAATATAATTTGTCCGTCCCAGAATAAAGAAACTTTAATTCTTGGAACATCTGCCATACTTTGAATAATTTAGGAGGAATACAAAACGCAAAAACTAGATGAAACTTTGAATTTTTTACTTTTTTTTGCGTTATGCGAACTCGGTATTTATAACCAACCAACGCATGCATGCAATTACAGTGTTACGTCTAATCAAATAAGTGTGGAGGTGATGCATAACGCATTATTTTACAGCGTTATGCAAATTTTCAGCAGTATAGCGCAGTAAAATAATGCGTTATGACGGTATAGCGCAGTAAAATAATGCGCTATGACGCTATAGCGCAGTAAATTACTGCGTTATGCCATATAACGCATAATTTTACTGCGCTATACAGCTCCTCCATTGTCACCTCACCTATCAAGAAAAACGTCATGATTCGAATCAAACTTTATATAACGTAATTTGACGAATAGTTGTTACCAACCACACAACATTTCACACAAAATTGAGCTACTATGTCATTTTTTGATCAATTTAGAGATATTAACCGTGTTATATCATTCACTCAGCAAACATATTTGAAGCAATGGGTAGGACACGGGAACTAGATGATGATGATTTTCATTACTCAAATAACCCTAACGATAGATTCAATCGAGAATACAATAATAAAATGACAGAGGAGTGGGATTGGCGTGTTAGGGAGGGCTGCAAAGACCTCTGGAGCACAAGTTAGCGTCAGTAGGGCTTAAACGCCCAAAAAAACGTGCTATGTCAATGCCTCGCGGAACTCCACAAGAGTTTAATTTGGCTCTTAATCGTTTTCGCGAAGAGAACAATCGGATGCAAATACGTTACCATAGGGTAGAATATGGTATATATGGTAGCACAAGATTTAGATCCAAGTGGGATTCGGACTGTGAAATGTCCGATGAAGATTAACATTTTTCTTACAATAAGGTAAGTAGGTAGGGTCATAAAGACCCTCCCCCCCCCCCCCAGGGTACTTGGGGGTTTGCAACTATATAAGTAGCCCTTTCTTTGTTATTAGACTACACCATATTCAATGTCGAGTAGTAGAAACTCAGCTTGGTCTTTACTCCTTCCAAAAGAACCAAATAGCAATGACGATGAGAGTTCAAATCATGGCAGTTTTTCGAGCGATACTAGTGATTTCAAACTAGATGAGCTAAATCCCCACCTTCTTATAGAACGTAATGATGATTTCTGCAGTGTGAAATATTCAGATCCGCGGGAATATTATTGCGGTTTACGCCGAGAATGGTCACATCGGCTTGCCGAATCAGAACGTCTTGTTCGTGACTTGGAAAATCTCAACGCTCCAATACCAACGAGGTACTCCTTAACCATGCCTCAAGTAGGTGCAGAAACTTGCGAGCTTGCCGTGCAAAGGATTAGAAAAGAAAACAAAGAATCTTTGGCAAGACGATGTAGATTTTACATGCTAAAGTTGGCCGAAAAATAAGCATCATCAACCGGTAGAGAACTAGCTGCTACTGAAAAAAGATGTGTCTTAAGAAATCGCCAATATTTTTCGAGGACGATATTGAGGACTTGTACTACGATGATGATTAAGAATGTTGTGATTTTAGTTTTAAGTTTAATATATCGTTATGCTCTTAGGTATTAAATTAAGTATTAAGTTTTTTTCAAGAATGTTGTGGTTGTATTTTTAACATATCATGGGTTTCTTATTAATGAATGAATTAGTGTGTTAAGTATTTTCATCTACTCAAGGTTATGAATGATGCAATTTAATTAAGTTTTTTTTTTTTTTTTGCATGAACGCTGCCATTTTGACTAACTTTTGATTAATTATTAATGAACAAATTTAAGTATTCGTAAAGAACTTCAAGCTAATGTCACCGATCCTTGAACGAAAATGGCGTTCGAGCACTTTTCAACCTCTAAAACGGTCATCCGAACTTTTGTGTATCCTTGATGTGTTGATCCTACCTAATTAAACGCACAAAAATAAGTAGGGTTCTATATAAAATATTGAAATTTCGGGGTCCCGAAGCATGATTAATCTATGGTCAAAGTACGTTAAAAAGTGTAACGAAAGAAGGGTTAACCAAAAGAGCGGGGAAATTAAAAAAGAAAAAACACTATAGCGCGATGAAATTATGCGGGAGCCGTGTCCGTTAACACTTTATAATTTATCGCGCTAAAGGCATTTTCGTAACATTTTTTTTTGTTGGGGTATTTTGGGCGAAACTGTTTTTTTTTAGGGCATTTTGGTTCAGTACCCATAAGAAATGTAAGGCAGGGTGGGGGTGGCTTCTAGTCCTAGGAGGTTGTTTTTCCTTTCTTAACTTTTGAAAAATAAGAAATGGTTTAGTCGTGTCATTGACCTTACCAATGTAAGGAGCTTTGAATTTTGCAATGGCGTGCACCAACTGCCAAAACAATAAACATATGCTTTTCTTGCATTGCTACTAAATCATTTGACCATCAGTATTTGTTAGATACTATTCCTTCTAGTGGCATAGCCACATGTATTAAAGGGGTCACTGAAAGTTAAACTATACTTCTTCTAATTGTATTCATTTAGCTTTTATTTTTAGTTAAAAAAGAGCGTTCATTTACGTAATAAGAAAGCATTAACTTTAGTTTTTCCAGATTTACTTTTACTTAAGTGTTAAGTGATCAAATCTCAATAGCTATTTAATTAGGGCATTTAAGTCAAATTACCTATTTTTACCTAGAAATTAATATTTTTTTAATGGGTGTGCAAATGCCTAATTAAGTGGACACTCTTTTTGAACCATAGTGAATACAAAATAAGTAAATGAATTTTTTATTTATATATCATGTGTAGAATCTCCTCCTTCCGCCTCCCATGCATAGGTAGGAGTGTCAATGGTACGGTTCGGGTTATTATTTTATAAAATTCATATCATACCAATTTTTCGGTTATTTCATTTTGTAGAACCAAAATTAGACTTTTCGAAACCGTCCCATCATCTCGGTTCCTCTTCGGTATCGATACGGTTCAGTTAATTTTCATTTTTTTTTTTAAAGAACATCATGTTATAGTCACTAGTAAAAGTTAAAAACACGATATCATGCATACTTCTATAGGACTTTGGCAAAAACTCTCTAGATATTTTTACTGTTTAAAGATGATGAATCACGAAAACATGAAAGACGACAAGAATAAAGATTGATCCCACTATTTTATGGTAGTGCAAAACAGTATTAAGTAAAGACAAAAAGTATAATTAAGATCGCACGGGGGACAAAAATCAATCAAGATGGGACTCAAGAACTGAGTCTACTAAGAATAAGTATCCAATAAGAGAAATTTAAAATCATACGAGAGGAAAGATATCTATACTTTGTAGCTTTGTATCCAAGATCGTTGGAATACATTGTAGCTTACAATCTAGTTACTACTCGAGATGCTAGAACTAATTTAATTTCAATAGTAGTAGTATAATAGGTTTCAGAGTTGGTTCTTTGGCTTGAAGTCATTTATTTTATTATATTTAAATTTAATATATAGAATATATTTTACACAAATAACTTATTCGGTACAGTTTGGTATTTTTTCATTTTATTTTTATAAAATTAAAAACCAACCTAATTATTCGGTGCGGTTATAAATTTATCTAAAAACCATTAGTTTTATTAAAAGAAACCTGAAAACCAGTTCGGTACGATATGGTTCGGTCGGTTAAATCGATTTTTTTGAAAACCATTGACACCCTACCCATAGGTAGAAAAATTTTAACCACGCAACCGAGTATTGTTAAATTCACTTCTTTCAATTTCAGATGCACTTTATATATTTAAAAAAAAAAAATCATCTATTCCTTATATTATAAAATGCTACGCTTACGCCCCTAATAAGTATATTTGTAACTATGTGTATAAAAATATAATTATTAAAAAGTAAATAAAAATTCGAAAATAGAAAATTTTATGTATTTATCTTAATAAAATTAATTTTAAAAAAATTATTTGATTAAAACAGAAAATAAACATTCTTTTGAAACATGTATCTTTCAAAAACTTAAATTAAGAAATGAACGCAAAGTACTTAATAAGATATATCGATTATTCGTAATAAATTTCCTACACTTTAAACATGTCAGTTATTTGCTTTTTTATTAGTTATAAAGTAATATTTATTACATAGAAAATTCTCATTTTTATTATAGTTCGTTTATTCATTCTTTCGCTTTAAAATTATTTTAAAGTTACATACAAATTTTTTATTTATGATTCTAGTTTATCTTTTAATAATTACATTGCAATACTTAGTTTTGTTATACTTCACAGGGTGTGTAAGTGTAGGAGTTTCATAGTATATGGTGTAAGTATCTGATTTTAAAATGTCGGAGGTGTATCCAAAACTGAGTCATATTACAAGGATATTTAGTCTCATTAACCCAAAATAATAATTTTTTGTTCAAATTCTCTAAGAAATTAAGAAATTAATTATTTTTGTTTCAACTTTGTCTTTGCTTCAATAAATTATTTAAATAGTCTGAATAGAGATAAAGAATAATTGGCTCAGGGATAAACAATAGACCTAGTCTAATAAGCATTATAAGATATAACTAATGCTACTAAATATTTTTTTAGAGTCATAAAACTTTGGAGGTATGATATTTCTTTTAGGTGGGGTGTAATGAGGGGGTGGGCTGTCTTCTAGTCCTAGAGGTCGTCTTTTTTCTTTAAAAAACTAGTTATGTGAGACACCAAACTCAAGATATAAAAGTAGATATTTTAATTAAAGAAATATAATTTGTGTTAGTACAAGTGTACAACAATAACATCAACCATATACCCATTGTAGTCCCACAAGTGGGTAATTATGTTGGTAATAATTGAATTTCATATAAGTATATTTTCAATATATGAAAGCAAAACTTTCATTCCACTCCTTTAATATTTTAACTTCCATTTTAATGAAATTATTTACTTCAAATCAAATGCGGAGCCAGAATTTGACATTTATAAGTTATGTATCCTAATTTTCTGAAGTTATTTAGTTCTAAATAAATAATCTATACATAGTTAATGAACTTTTAAGACAAATACATAATTTAACTTGTGCAGCGGATGGAGCTGCTCCTCCCTTAATTAGGGATTAGGGGTTCGAACATGGATATGGAAAAAAATCTTTGGAGGGAGTGCTTCCCCCAAATAGGAGCGATATAGTGCGAATTATCTGGATTAATTGAGCTCAAATGAGGATATCGAGCACTAAACAGAAAACCAAAGAACATGAAAAATGAAGTAGGAGATTCGATAGCTTTTGAAAAGTAGACCTTAAAAAAAAAAATTGACTTAAATAAATAAGATTAGGACCTAAAAGTAATTAATTAAAAAATTTTAAAAAAATTTGAAAATTTTTGTGAGGATTACAAAAGTCCCTAAATTTGCCCTTATATATTTCTACTATTAAGAAGAGCCGGTTGGGGCTCACTTTCTGGTCGTCCGTTTCCAATTTAATATCCCAACAAAAAATTATGGGCCCCACTCATATATATTATTAAAAACAACAACTAATATTTAAAAAAATTGTGGGCCCCATAATTCAAATATCGTCCGTTTCCAATTTAATATCCCAACAAAAAATTATGGGCCCCACCCATATATATTATTAAAAACAACAACTAATATTTAAAAAAATTGTGGGCCCCATAATTCTAATATATATATATATATATATATATATATCCGTTCCAATTTAATAAAAAAAATTGTGGGCCCCATATATATTAAACAACAACTAATATTAAAAAATAGTGCAAATTAATAATGTAAAAAAAAAAGTGCATTCCGTATTAAAAAATTAAACAATATTCATGTAATTTTTAAAGTATCTCATTAAGTCAATAATGATGGATTTATTGCCACGTGAGTATTCATAGCAAACACTAATATAATAAAATTTTAAAAACAGTGCAAATTAATAATGTCGAAAAAAAAAAGTGCAAATTAATATTGTCAAAAAAAATGCACTATTTAATTAAAAAAATTGTGGGCCCCATATATATTAAACAACAACTAATATTAAAAAAATAGTGCAAATTAATAATGTCCAAAAAAAAGTGCACCCCGTATTAAAAAATCAAACAATATTCATGTAATTTTCAAAGTATCTCAAAAATTGAACCCATATTAAAAAAATATATAATATTAAAAAAAGAAGTGCGGACTTTTTATTCGTAGCAAAACACTAATATAATAAAGTTTTAGATATGACACAAACTACAATGTTATATTAATCGTGTTTTGAACATAATATATGTATATATATGACCACATATTAACAAAATCAAGCAATATAAAAAAAAAAAATAAAAAAAAAGTGAACTCCATATTAAAAAAAAATAATGTCAAAAAAAAAGTGCGAGACTTTGTATTCGTCGTAAACACTAATATAATAAAGTTTTAGATATGGAGTGCAAACTACAATGTTATATTAATCGTGTTTTGAACATGATATATATATATATATATATATATATATATATATATATATATATATATATATATATATATATATATATGTGTGTGTGTGTGTGTGTGTGTGTGTGTGTGCATAAAAATAGTGCAAATTAATAATGTCAAAAAAAATAAAAATGCACCCCATATTAAAAAATCAAACAATATTCATGTAATTTTCACGCGTATCTCATTGAGTCGATAATGATGGATTCGTTGCGTACGTGCGTATCAATCAATTAAATTTGGGAACAAGAAATTGCTTTTCTTGAAAAGGTTAGGTAATCAAACCATACAATTTTCTTTCTTTTTTTTATATTAGCCTAAGATTTAATCTAGCTATTAAAGCCGTTGTATTTGCTATTCCGCCATGTCATTTATTTGTTATGTTTACTAAAATAAATATACTTAAAATATTTATATTTTAAAATAAGATAAAATTTAATTACTTTTTTATTTTTATTCTTATCCAATAAATGTGAAAAGAGATTAATGTCGTAGAAAAATATCTATCAAATGGAAATCAAATAATGAATAACGTAAATTAGTCAAATTATAATTCTAATCGACGTTTTCTTAAAAAACCATGCAAAAAACAACATGACAAGTAAAATGAACTAAAGAATATTTACTATAATAAAGTTTTGAAAGCA